>NC_090647.1:441858682-442158682 GCF_040937935.1 Hyperolius riggenbachi | reverse complement strand
GGTTCCTTTATTGCGTTGTGCTGTGACATCACCCTTAAATTCATTGTAAAGCATAGTTGCCAGCTTGTTCTGCAAGTGTTGCATCCTTTCTGCCTTCAGGTGAGTTGATAACATGACCGCCACTTTGTGCCTATACCGAGGGTCTAGTAGCGTGGCCACCCAGTACATCTCATTCCCCTTAAGTTTTTTAATACGGGGGTCCCTCAATAGAGATGGTCCGAACCTCTGATTTTAGGTTCGCGAACCGGGTTCATGAACCTCCCGCGAAAGTTTGGTTCGCGCGGACTTTCGTAAACCGCAATAGACTTCGATGGGGAGGCGAGCTTTGACAAGTAGAAAACTTTATGCTGGCCACAAAAGGTATGGAAAAGATGTTTCAAGGGGTCTAACACCTGGAGGAAGGCAGGGTGGAGTGGGATAGATGTCAAAAGTCCCGGGGAAAAATCTGGATTTGACGCAAATCAGTGTTTTAAGGGCCAAAATCACATTGAATGCTAAATTGCAGGCCTAAAGTGCTTTAACCCCCCCTGGCGGTATAAAAAATTCCGCCAGGAGGCAGCACAACAGTTGTTGTTTTTTTTTCTTATATCATGTAGCGAGCCCAGGGCTCGCTACATGACTGGCGCTGCTCAGTGGCATCCCCCCGCCCGCTTCGATCGCCTTCGGCGATCTCCGATCAGGAAATCCCGTTGGCGACGGGGCGGGATGACGTCACCGACGTCGGGACGTCAATGGGAGTCCCGATCCACCCCTCAGCGCTGCCTGGCACTGATTGGCCAGGCAGCGCACGGGGTCTGGGGGGGGGGCGCGCGGCGCGACGGATAGCGGTGATCGAGCGCGGGGCAGCGGCGATCGGTGTGCTGACACAGCTAGCAAAGTGCTAGCTGCATTCAGCAAAAAAAAAAATTAAACAAATCAGCCCAGCGGGGCCGGAGAAAACCTCCTGCGCGGCTTTACCGCCAAGGAGGTTAAAACATCTTGCATGTGTATACATCAATCAGGGAGTGTAATTAGAGTACTGCTTCACACTGACACACCAAATTCACTGTGTAACGCACTGCAAACAGCCGTTTGTGTAGTGACGGCCGTGCTTGACTGGTGTGCACCATGGCCAGAGTGCAGGCTGTGGCGGTTTTCAAGCCCATATGGTCGCCGGGCTGAGGTAGCTGAATGACAGAACAGTGACTGTCCAGCTGATCAAATTTGGTCTGTCCACAATGAAGCAATGACCTTATTATCTTGGGTGTGCCCCCCCCCCCCCCCCCCGAGACACTCACATAGCCGCCGGTCATTGCTTCATTGTGATATGCAAGCCCCTTCACAGTGGGAACAAGGGAATGATCATGAAGGGGAATTGGCACATTTACATGCCTTTTGTTTTGTTGTTGCAGCTGCAGTGCAGCCAGAAAAATTAGGCAGCCATGTACACGCACCAGAAAAAGTAGTATGGCAATGCTTGAGAAGAAAGACGTGGGCACCAGGGCACTACAGCCAACTTTTATTGCACTTTGTTGTGTAAAAACAATGTAGCAGCATCAACATGGAAACACCATAAAGTTACTTCACCCGTCCAGATGACACCTAACACACAGAGCCCGTCCTCCCGACAATTGTTTCGCACCTTCCGGTGCTTGTTCACAGGATTTTAGCTCAGTGGCGTCCTATTCCAACAACGCCACGGAGGGAATGGGCGTAATGAAGTAGCTGTCAAAGCCCACGCCCATCTGCCCGTCCAATCCAATCCACCACCTTAATCCATAGCCGCCGAGGGAGTGCGCATAGTATGTACGCGCATCCGCCCTCAGCAACACATATCCGCCAGTCCAGGCTGCGTGTGACGTCAACATAACGCAGACGTCCGCATCGCCATGGAGACGGGTAACCATACCCGAAGGTCAATCCAGGCCACTCCCTCCAAACAAACCAAGAGGGATAGAGGCCTGTTATTGGCCTTGGCGGACTTGTTTTGGGGCGGGGAGGCACGGACAGGCAGGCAGGCGCCGATGAACACGTACGTCATTATTGCCTCACAGGTTCTTAGAGTATAATAAACATTACAGGTAAACATCAAGGCTTAGAAAATACAATCAAACATGACTCCCATCCCATGAAAAGTGCGTACAGCAATAAGTATCAAAGACTGAACCCACCCTGTTATCCCACAAACACGCTATGAAGAATTCCTACCAGCAGCCATATATACAAGGTAAATAAGACAACATCTAGGAGAGAAATAAAGGCATTATTTATACATTACGTCTATCTCTCCAGAAATACGCCCAGTTCATTTTTATCATTGAAGCCTAGGGGCCCCATTGCATTTGTTTTGGAGATCCAGAAGGACTCCCTTTGTGATAAGAGCCTCTCCCGGTCTCCCCCTCTTCGCGGAGTCACGACAGCGATCAGACCCACCATTTTGAGGAGGGAAGGGTCGCTGCCGTGCGCCTCCGCAAAGTGCTGCACAAGTCTGGGTACACCCCCCTCTGCTTTCCGGACAAAACGTATGTGTTCAACTAACCTTTCTCGCATTGGGCGAGTCGTTTTCCCAATATAAAAAAAGGAACAGGGACACAGGAGGGCGTACACCACAAACTCGGTTCTGCAAGTGATAAAATCTTTTATCTGAAAGGAAACCGGGCCTAATTTTACTTCTTTAGTTTTAAGAACATGAGAGCAAGTGGGACAATGTCCACATGGAAAGGTACCTTTGAATCTATTTACACCCAACCAACAGTCATGCGTGGGAGCTACGAATTCACTGTTCGTTAGCATAGATCCCAGTGTATGGCCCTTTCTGAATGCCATGGTAGGAGACTGTTTCACCCTTGGATCCAAACTCACATCCTGCTCTAAAATTTGCCAGTTGCGTTTAATGATTTCCTGAATTTTTTCAGACATAGGGGAATAATCGAAAACCAACACAAAGCCACTCTTCTCCGATTTATTTTGGGTGTTTGTCAAAAGATCAGTCCGATCAATATTGCAAACCCTTTCTAAAGCCTGATCTAATTGGTTCTTTTCATAACCTCTTGCCTGGAAACGATTGTACATTTCCAGAGCTTGTTTTTCAAAGTCCTCTGTTCTACCATTGTTTCTACGCAACCTAAGGAATTGGCTGTAAGGTATGGATGACTTAACATGGGGTGGATGGTAACTTGTATTATGTAGTACCGAGTTTGTGGCAGTGCTCTTCCTATGCCCCCTTGTCACAAGGGCTCCCTCCTTCACCTCAATCATAAGGTCAAGAAATGGAATCTGGGTTCCTCCCCATTCGCCTGTGAATGACATATTCATGTCATTCACATTGATGTATTGTAGAAAAGAATCAAAAAGTTCCCTGGTGGATCCCCAAATAACCAACACATCATCCACGTACCTGTGCCATGCCCTCAAATAACATCTATATGGATTGCGATCACTATAGATGTATTCAGCCTCCCATTTCGCTAAGAATACATTCGCGAAAGTTGGGGCTACCGATGTCCCCATCGCTGTCCCAGCGATTTGTTTATACCAGACGCCGCTGAAACGGAACGCGTTGTGACTTAATACGAAATCTAGACACTGTCCCAAGAAATCGCTACCTGACTCGTCGACCATTTTAGTCGCAAAAAGCATATCAAGTACTGACCTGACCCCCATTCTTTGAGGTATTCTGTTGTACAGATTTACCACGTCAATGGAGGCCAGGCTGTCACCATCGCGCCATTCCATTTGCTCCACAATCTGGAGGACATGCATCGTGTCCTTCAAAAAGGAGGGAATATAGTTAAGCAGGGGGCGGAGGGCATGGTCCAGGTACTTAGAAAGGGGCTCGGTAACCGAGCCCCTTCCTGAGACGATAGGACGGCCAGGGGGATCCACCAGGGACTTATGCACCTTTGGTAAAAACGCAAGCCTAAGAGAGGTACTTGGACCTCTGACTCGGGATCGGAGTCTGAGGGAGACAACAAGGGGAAGAAACCTAGGTCTGGCCCTTTAGGGGGAATAAAACAAGGAGAGGGCGCAGGAAGAGACGAGGACCACAATTCCAAGACAGTGTCCTGGAAAGGTCTGACGGTGATCGAGGACTGACTGTCCCTAACACTGTTGAAGATAAACTACAAGTGATAAATCTGTCTGGAACTGTGTTACCAAAACCCTGTATTGATGTACTGGAAAAAGGCCTTAACTTTGTAGTGACTGGGTCATTTGATTTTACACGATTTGAGATCGATTTATACAAGAACATTAGGAATATGAATATCTACAGGATGTTTGGAGGAAATGTTGTCAACGAAAGAGAAGTGAAAACAATTGGGCAGTTGGGTTTTCAGCCGAATTGGACATTTGGGGACTGTCTAGCCCTGAATGATTTACAATCATTGATGGCTGAGAACAACACAATTGAAATCGATAGTGCAAGTCCGACCCCCAATTTTAGGGCATGTAAATCTGTCACACCCTTTCCACCTCTAGTTGGGTCAGCTTTAGACATTTTTCAAAAACAGGTCCTCAAGGAAACAAAGGCACTTGTATACCCTAAGGAGAAACGCAATCTGACAAATAGCGAGTGGAGGGCAGTTAGATGGTTAAAATCCCGGCCAGATTTAACAATTAAAAAAGCCGACAAGGGGGGGAACATCGTGGTATTAAAAACTGATAACTATATCAAAGAGGCCATGAGACAGCTCAATGACCCCCTCACCTATGTTAAGTTGGGAGTGGATCCAACATTCGCCTATCAGAAGAAATTGAGGGATCTATTGAGGTCAGGAGTTCAGGGGGGTTTTTTGAGCCCTAAGTTAGGCGAGGATCTTTATCAGCCTTTCCCCAAGAAACCTGTCATTTATTTTTTACCAAAGGTGCATAAGTCCCTGGTGGATCCCCCTGGCCGTCCTATCGTCTCAGGAAGGGGCTCGGTTACCGAGCCCCTTTCTAAGTACCTGGACCATGCCCTCCGCCCCCTGCTTAACTATATTCCCTCCTTTTTGAAGGACACGATGCATGTCCTCCAGATTGTGGAGCAAATGGAATGGCGCGATGGTGACAGCCTGGCCTCCATTGACGTGGTAAATCTGTACAACAGAATACCTCAAAGAATGGGGGTCAGGTCAGTACTTGATATGCTTTTTGCGACTAAAATGGTCGACGAGTCAGGTAGCGATTTCTTGGGACAGTGTCTAGATTTCGTATTAAGTCACAACGCGTTCCGTTTCAGCGGCGTCTGGTATAAACAAATCGCTGGGACAGCGATGGGGACATCGGTAGCCCCAACTTTCGCGAATGTATTCTTAGCGAAATGGGAGGCTGAATACATCTATAGTGATCGCAATCCATATAGATGTTATTTGAGGGCATGGCACAGGTACGTGGATGATGTGTTGGTTATTTGGGGATCCACCAGGGAACTTTTTGATTCTTTTCTACAATACATCAATGTGAATGACATGAATATGTCATTCACAGGCGAATGGGGAGGAACCCAGATTCCATTTCTTGACCTTATGATTGAGGTGAAGGAGGGAGCCCTTGTGACAAGGGGGCATAGGAAGAGCACTGCCACAAACTCGGTACTACATAATACAAGTTACCATCCACCCCATGTTAAGTCATCCATACCTTACAGCCAATTCCTTAGGTTGCGTAGAAACAATGGTAGAACAGAGGACTTTGAAAAACAAGCTCTGGAAATGTACAATCGTTTCCAGGCAAGAGGTTATGAAAAGAACCAATTAGATCAGGCTTTAGAAAGGGTTTGCAATATTGATCGGACTGATCTTTTGACAAACACCCAAAATAAATCGGAGAAGAGTGGCTTTGTGTTGGTTTTCGATTATTCCCCTATGTCTGAAAAAATTCAGGAAATCATTAAACGCAACTGGCAAATTTTAGAGCAGGATGTGAGTTTGGATCCAAGGGTGAAACAGTCTCCTACCATGGCATTCAGAAAGGGCCATACACTGGGATCTATGCTAACGAACAGTGAATTCGTAGCTCCCACGCATGACTGTTGGTTGGGTGTAAATAGATTCAAAGGTACCTTTCCATGTGGACATTGTCCCACTTGCTCTCATGTTCTTAAAACTAAAGAAGTAAAATTAGGCCCGGTTTCCTTTCAGATAAAAGATTTTATCACTTGCAGAACCGAGTTTGTGGTGTACGCCCTCCTGTGTCCCTGTTCCTTTTTTTATATTGGGAAAACGACTCGCCCAATGCGAGAAAGGTTAGTTGAACACATACGTTTTGTCCGGAAAGCAGAGGGGGGTGTACCCAGACTTGTGCAGCACTTTGCGGAGGCGCACGGCAGCGACCCTTCCCTCCTCAAAATGGTGGGTCTGATCGCTGTCGTGACTCCGCGAAGAGGGGGAGACCGGGAGAGGCTCTTATCACAAAGGGAGTCCTTCTGGATCTCCAAAACAAATGCAATGGGGCCCCTAGGCTTCAATGATAAAAATGAACTGGGCGTATTTCTGGAGAGATAGACGTAATGTATAAATAATGCCTTTATTTCTCTCCTAGATGTTGTCTTATTTACCTTGTATATATGGCTGCTGGTAGGAATTCTTCATAGCGTGTTTGTGGGATAACAGGGTGGGTTCAGTCTTTGATACTTATTGCTGTACGCACTTTTCATGGGATGGGAGTCATGTTTGATTGTATTTTCTAAGCCTTGATGTTTACCTGTAATGTTTATTATACTCTAAGAACCTGTGAGGCAATAATGACGTACGTGTTCATCGGCGCCTGCCTGCCTGTCCGTGCCTCCCCGCCCCAAAACAAGTCCGCCAAGGCCAATAACAGGCCTCTATCCCTCTTGGTTTGTTTGGAGGGAGTGGCCTGGATTGACCTTCGGGTATGGTTACCCGTCTCCATGGCGATGCGGACGTCTGCGTTATGTTGACGTCACACGCAGCCTGGACTGGCGGATATGTGTTGCTGAGGGCGGATGCGCGTACATACTATGCGCACTCCCTCGGCGGCTATGGATTAAGGTGGTGGATTGGATTGGACGGGCAGATGGGCGTGGGCTTTGACAGCTACTTCATTACGCCCATTCCCTCCGTGGCGTTGTTGGAATAGGACGCCACTGAGCTAAAATCCTGTGAACAAGCACCGGAAGGTGCGAAACAATTGTCGGGAGGACGGGCTCTGTGTGTTAGGTGTCATCTGGACGGGTGAAGTAACTTTATGGTGTTTCCATGTTGATGCTGCTACATTGTTTTTACACAACAAAGTGCAATAAAAGTTGGCTGTAGTGCCCTGGTGCCCACGTCTTTCTTCTCAAGCATTGCCAAGTTATCGTTTACTTTGTGGAGGCACAGTGAGCTAGCAGCCGCACAGATTGTGTATTCTCCCAGTGATTGTGGAGTGCGGGGGTTTTCTTCTTCTCCTTTTGGTTGGAGAAAAAGTAGTATAGCAGCCACTGCTAGCAGCGGCCTTAAAGGGACTCCGAGCAATGCAGAAACTATGGAAAGATGCATATCATTTTAAAGCTCTCTTTCTCCTCTTTCTGACGACACCTAAATTGTCACCCTACGCCTTTTAGTTTTCGATATTTTCGCGATTGAAATTGCCGCGGCCACGATTTCAATCGCGAAAATAGAGAAAACTAAAAGGCATATGGCGACAATTTAGGCGACTTTTTCTGCTGAATGGAGCTGCTGACACTGGGGAAAGTGTCGTCTTGTGTAATGCAATGTAACTATGGAAAGATGGATATCATTTTAAAGCTCTATTTCTCCTCTTTCTGGCGACACCTAAATCGTCGCCCTACGCCTTTTAGTTTTCTCTATTTTCGTGATCGAAGTTGCAGCCGTGGCAATTTCAATCGTAAAAATAGCGAAAACTAAAAGGCGTAGGGCGGCGGTTTATATATCATTGGAAAGAGGAGAAAGAGAGCTTTAACATGATATGCATCTTTCCATAGTTTCTGCACTGCTTGGAGTCCCTTTAAAAATTCAGGTATCCGCCTGGAGTCCTGGACCCTGTTGGTGGTGGCGGAGAAGGCAGTCAAGAGGCCTGCAGGCAGAGATGCTGTGTGGGGAGCGACTTAGTCTTGGGGCAGGCAGTCATGCTGTGTGTGGGGACTGACTTAGTCTTCGGGCAGGCCTGACCGTGCTTTGCAGATCACTTGGTCAGATGGTCCCTTGACCCAACGCTGTGTGCCAGAGATGACACCACTTGCCTTTCAACATCACGGTATAGTTTGGGTATCGCCTTTTTTGAGAAATAATTGCATATCTTCCACTGCGGTGTATGGATCTGCTTCTGTGTGCTGCTTTCCCTCAGATGGTCATCCCATTGCAGTTTTTGCTTTGTAATCATGTGCCTTCGTAAGGTAGTTGTCCCTACGCGGGTCTTGATCTTTCCACAGCTCAATTTTCGGTGGCAGAGAGTACAGATGGCATTGCTCTCATTTGAGGCAGACACACAAAAACATTTCCACACCGCTGAGCCCTGGGGTGATGGCACTTTGGTGGTGGCGGCTGAGTGTTAAGTGGGGTGCCAGAATCAGAGCAGGAGGAGGAAGATATGTCAAGCTTCCGTGCGGAAGCTGAGAAAGATGACATGTTCTGTGTTAAATAGTCAACTACGTCCTGACAATATTGGGGGTTGATGGCATGTGCCTTCTTCTGAGCACTGTACTTTGGACACGGGCTGCACGAAATCACGACAGCGCGACCTTGAACAGACCTGCCAGGTGGCCTGCCTCTTCCTTTTGTTTTGTCCATATTAGGGGGGTGAAGTGAAAGGTATGCACTGACTTGACTAATACAATGTGCAGTCAGTCATACAGGTGCAGTTAACAGGTAAGCACGGAGTTTTATATCACACTGCGTGCGTACGTGCGCTCACGTAGATAGGTGGGTGCACTGAAGTGAACAAGAGGTAGTAGGTATGTGCAGTGGTGGGTATTACAATGTGCACCTGTCATACACAGACAGGTACTGGACAGGCACAGTGACGCTGCGTGCGCTCATGTAGGTAGGTAGGTGGGTGCACTGAAGTGAACAACAGGTAGTAGGTATATGCAGTGATGGGTATTGCATGTGCACCTGTCACACACAGACAGGTACCGGATAGGCATAGTGACACTGCGTGCGCTCACGTAGGTAGGTGGGTGCACTGAAGTGAACAACAGGTAGTAGGTATATGCAGTGATGGGTATTACATGTGCACCTGTCACACATAGACAGGTATCAGACAGGCACAGTAACACTGAGTGCGCTCACGTAAGTAGGTGGGTGCACTGAAGTGAACAACAGGTGGTAGGTATATGCAGTGATGGGTATTACATGTGCACCTGTCACACACAGACAGGTACCGGACAAGCACATTGACACTGCGTGTGCTCACGTAGGTGGGTGCACTGAAGTGAACAACAGGTGGTAGGTATATGCAGTGATGGGTATTACATGTGCACCTGTCACACATAGACAGGTACCGGACAAGCACATTGACACTGCGTGTGCTCACATAGGTGAGTGGGTGCACTGAAGTGAACAACAGGTGGTAGGTATATGCAGTGATGGGTATTACATGTGCACCTGTCACATACAGACAGGTACCGGACAAGCACATTTACACTGCGTGTGCTCACGTAGGTGGGTGGGTGCACTGAAGTGAACAACAGGTAGTAGGTATATGCAGTGATAGATATTACAATGGGCACCTGTCACGCACAGACGGGCACCGGACAGGCACAGTGAAACTGCATGCGCTTACGTAGGTAGGTGGGTGCACTGAAGTGAACAACAGGTAGTAGGTATGTGCAGTGATGGGTATTACAATGTGCACCTGTCACACACAGACAGGTACTGGACAGGCACAGTGACGCTGCGTGCGCTCACATAGGTAGGTGGGTGCACTGAAGTGAACAACAGGTAGTAGGTATATGCAGTGATTGGTATTACAATGTGCACCTGTCTCACACACAGGTAGTCACTGAATGTGCTGGGCCTGGCAGTAGCACACAGAGTAGGAATTACCAAGGCTGTCTATGCAACACAAGTGTCTGTGGGACACACACAAAACAAACAAAAAATTGACTGCAAGAACAAGATTAGCTCTCAAAAGAGCTGTTGAGGGGTGCTTTTTTAGCAATAAGAATTAGCAACGAGCAAGCTAAGAAGCCTACAAGAGCCTAACTAAGCTTTCCCTATAAGTCTCTGCACAGCAGCTCTCCCTTCTCTAATTACTGCAGGCACACGAGTGAGTCCAATGCCTGACGCTGCCTGCCTTTTATAAGGAGAGGGGGTGGGGCTCCAGGAGGGAGTGTAACCTGAATGGCTACAATGTGCCTGCTGACTGTGATGTAGAGGGTGAAAGTTGACCCTCATTATGTATTATGGGGGCGAACCGAACTTCCGGAAAAGTTAACGGTTCTCCGCGATCGCGAACCCTGGAAGTTCACCGGGAACCGTTCGCCAGCGAACCGTTCGGGCCATCTCTACTGGGCATGGCCATGTAGCAGGGTGAAGTGGGTGTGGTAATGGGTGGGGACAAAAGTACATGATACTGAATATGTATTCCAGTTTATACTGTGCGCTCATAATTGTGCAACATAGGAGTTTAAACATTCTACATACCATCTCATTTATGGATTTTTGGGCCAATTGAAATATCTACAAATTATGAATGTATTTACAGTTGATTATGAATTATACTATGTGTTCACCCAAAAGGACTCACTTTTTGATGTGTTTAATCTTGGTAACAGTACACATTGATCACACAGCAGGCAGTGACCAGCAAAGGGGTATTGGCACAAATGTATTTTTTGAGGCACAAAAAGATTACCTAAAACACACAGAGGAGTGCAGTCACACAGATATTGATGTGACATGGTAACAGTATAAGTTGATCACATAGCAGGCAATGACCAGCCAAGAGGTACTGTTACACTCACAAATGTCTGTATCACACTCTTTTATTTTTTGGGGGGGCACACTGAGATCATCTATAGCACACAGTAGTGGCCACCTTAACTATTGAATATGATAGCCATAAGGGCCATCCAACATCTATCCAATTTGCCATTCTCTATGCAGGATAAAGGTTATATTTACCTTTCAGAGCTGTAATATTTAATCTTTATTATTATCTATTACTGATGCCTCGAAGTTATGTGGTCTCCTTAAGTGGAAAGTACCAGTTTTTGCAATGCTGCAATTCTGTTCCCATGACAAGTAGGCAACCAGATTCGTGACTTTGTATTCAGCATACAGATATAGCTTAATGCCTACTGATAATATTTCCACTGCATTTAAATATTCATTATAGATAGAAATAAATGTCATTTTTCCTTAGAAATGGTTTTCTTCACAGATTCACTATTCTTATGCCCTTTTCTTCTTTTCCTCTGCTTTTTTCCCCTGGTTATGATTTAATGTTGCAATTGAACCATCTATTACTGTTGTTTGATATGCAAAGAATATGCAGTGCGAACGCCTTCAACATGTAAAAGCTGTATGCTAGGTATACCTATCTTTGTTTCAGCTTTTAAAATGAATTATCGGCTCAGGAAAGCGTGGCTGTGCAATAAGTGACTATTTACAATGAATCTGAAGGACAAAATTCTCGATTTCACCTCTGGGACCTCTTCTTGCTTAAGACCATTAAATTAGAACTACATATGTTCCCGGGGCTGGGAACACAGTGTGCAGAGAATTGAGTCTAAATTATCGGTGATAGCACAGTAAGAAGATATGCACAAAAATCCTGCTCCTCTATGGCCTGGGATAACCCTGGCTTTAAACCTATGCTAACTCCAAGCTCATACCTGCCATTTCTCTAAACATAACTCCCCCCTCTCCTGTGCTTAGCATTAATCTTCACCTTTTGTTGACTGCTCCCCTCTTCCCTGATAGCACAACCTTAATTATGCAGCTAACTCATCTCTAGAGTTGTTCAATTAAATATTCATAGTTTTACTTTGCATGTAAATTTAAAATAAATCCGTAAGAAACAAATGTGCCCCTATGGGGTACTTACCTCTGGAGGGGGAAGCCTCAGGATCATAATGATGCTTTCCCTGTCCTCTTGAGCCTCAGGGATCCGGCACTGGCTCCCCCAAAAATCCCCCCACAGGTGCCGACAAGCTTGCGCAGGTGTAGTAGTGTGCAGCAATATTTACAATCTGTGCTCCTGCGCAGGCGCAGTATCAGCTTTCCGATCAGCTTAGGTAGAAATAGTCGAGCCTGATTGGGCGTGAGTTGTCTGTGCTGGCGCAGTACAGCAGTAGTCCGGACCCCATCTGGCACGGCTATTTCCACCTGAGCCCACATGGTGTTTGGGGGCTGCCAGCGCTGGATTCCTGAGGTTAAAGAGGACGGGGGGAAGCCTCAATAGCATCCAGTGGTTTCCCCCTCCTGAGGTAAGTACCCCCCTCCCCCCCCCCACACACACACATAGGTAAATGCAGGGGAGGATTACAGCTGCCCAGAATACCCCCTCAGACCAGGCCAGTACAGTGTCTTGGGAAAGGCACAAGTTGAGACACCAAAATATCTGCCCCTTTCTTTCCCTGCTACAGTTGACTTTGAATGTAGCAGCAGCGTGTGTACAGGGCATGGAGCAGCAATGTGTGTACAGGGCATGGAGCAGCAGTGTGTGTACGCGGCATGGAGCAGCAGTGTGTACTTAGCATGGAGCAGCAGTGTGTGTACAGAGCATGGAGCAGGAGTGTGTGTACAGAGCATGGAGCAGTAGTGTGTGTACAGAGCATGAAGCAGCTCTGCACACGTAACAGAGCACAGAGTCAGGTATGAGCACAGCCCTGTGCCCCTGCTGTGTGAATGCTTCACTTTCCCCTGCATTACCAATGTCGGCTGTCATCATTACTATCTGTAGCCAAACTGCTCCTGATCGATCCCGTTGTTGATCGGGAGCAGATCAGACATTTAGGAAATAATCGTCAGATTCTGTCAGTCGGACGGAAAAATTGCATTATGTGTACACAGCAAGATGCCCTACCATATTATTATACTGTATTGTGTGTGACTGATTGAGACCTTTCAGGAATCCCCCCCTTTGAAAATCCTGGGTTTGCCCCTGCCTCACTCGGGTAGTTTTTTAATTATAGATTTCCTTTTATGGACATTGTATGCAGCTTTGAATTGGGGCAATCGATTTCAGCAGACATTGCCTTTGATTGGCCTGACTCCAAGCTAAATACAATTTGTATTACATCTGCATGTAAGTTGGAATTATTATCATCTCATTGACCATCTCTACTTCTTTCTTGACCAATAAAATTCTAACATTAATACTACTCTTTCATCTACACCCCTATGCCTAAGCAAACCTAATATAAAAATCCTCAGGAGATAGACATCTAATATATACATTATATACAGTATATATATGAATCTACAGTCTGAATTACTAAATAAGAAGTTTCTGAAATTCCATGGTCTTAACTTGTATTTAAAGGTTAACATCTATGTTTGAAAAAAGCTACTCTCACATACCCCAGTCATTCAAAACTTTAATGTCTTTCAGTTCCATTGTAGACAAATCTTGAACTTAAAGGGATACTGTAGGGGGGTCGGGGGAAAATGAGCTGAACTTACCCGGGGCTTCTAATGGTCCCCCGCAGACATCCTGTGCTGGCGCAGCCACTCACCGATGCTCCGGCCCCGCCTCCAGTTCACTTCTGGAATTTCTGACTTTAAAGTCAGAAAACCACTGCGCCTGCACGCCCGTGTCCTCGCTCCCGCTGATGTCACCAGGAGTGTACTGCGCAGACACAGAACATACTGGGCCTGCGCTGTGCGCTCTTGATGACATCAGCGGGATCGAGGACACGGCAACGCAGGCGCAGTGGTTTTCAGACTTTAAAGTCTGAAATTCCAGAAGTGAACCAGAGGCGGGGCCGGAGCATCGATGAGTGGCTGCGCCAACACAGGAGGTCTGCGGGGGACCATTAGAAGCCCCGGGTAACTTCAACTCATTTTCCCCTGACCCCCCCCTACAGTATCCCTTTAAGAATTTGTTATCTATTCCCAGGACTCGGATGTGTTTTTTCTCAGTCACACCGAGGGCCATATGCAATTCACTTTTTCTCCTTAGTTTTCTCCAAGTTGATATTTTAGGCCTCGTTCAGACTATACACGCTGCTGTGTGCATTTCAGCAGCGTGTATAGTGTGCATCATGCAAGAACGGTGGACAGCCCTTCTATCATTCCCATCATATGCGCTGCGCAGCATTGCAATGTGCTATTGCACTGCTACATGCATTTTGCAAGAATGACTGCACTGACCCATTCACTGTATGAATGGGATCAGCATCACAGCACATAGCACCGCTGATGGCATGTGATCGTACACTACCTGAGCTTATTTGTGCTGATTGAACGAGGTCTAACACATTGCCAATAAAATACCTTTTAGACCCACAGCAAGCAAGAAAATACACAAAATTAATTTGATAGTAGTTTTTCTAATACTTTTGGTGCTTTTTTAATTGTGAAATACTGGAAAGTTATTTTAAAAAGACAATGACAAATTATCACCTAGGAGAAAACTTAAAGCGGACCCAAACCAAACATTTTTTAATTCAAAATATTTTGTTGCAGCACTCTGACACATACAAAGATAAATAAACACTCCTTCAAGCCTATGAGCATTTCAGTGCATGCTTTTCACCCTTCTCTTTTCATAACTAGGGTTATACAGGTGGCAGCCATTAGCAATTCCTCCATTGCCGGACACCATCTACTCCACCAGTTTGCCGGATTCTGTCCCGACAATATGAAAGGAAGGGAGGGGTTTCTCCAATAAATGTAAAATATTTTATATTTGTCATCATGCAGCTGAAAAAAGGCTGATATTTATTATTATAATTTAGAAAATAGATTTTATTTCTGAAATCTTGTATTTTTAATTTGGGCCCACTTTAAGAGAAAAAGTGAATTGTATATGAGCCCGAGTGTTCTGACCTTGAAGACATGCTATAGTCTGACTGCAGTCTAACTGCAGAGAAACTTTCATTTAGAGCCCTATGCAATTCAAGGTGATAAAAAGCTCAAAACGTGCAAGCTTCTTATCACCTCACATCACTCAGGATTTATCTGCAAATTAAATTCCTGGCTTCACCTAAGTGAAGTCCAAGCATAAAGAGCATAAATAGACGAATGCTAGCTATTTGCCTGAGTGATGATCCTGTGTCCTGTGCAATGCGGAGCAACATATTTGTGCTGTGGAGTAGAGATAGGCCGAACGGTTCGCCGGCGAACGGTTCCAGGCGAACTTCGGGTGGTTCGCCTTTGCCGGCGAAGGCGAACTTTCCCGGAAGTTCGATTCGCCCCATAATGCTCTATGAGGGTCAACTTTGACCCTCTGCATCACAGTCAGCAGGCGCATTGTAGCTAATCCGGCTATACTAAGCCCTGGAGCCCCACCCCCCCCCCCCCCCTTAAATAAGGCAGGCTCCGGCAGCCATTAGCCTCACTCGTGTGCCTGCTAGAGACAGAATAGGGACAGCTGCTGCAGACTTGTTCTCCTAGGGACAGATTATTCAGGCTCTTGCCTTCTTAGCTTGCTTAGCTGAATCTTATTGCTATAATAGCACCCCAGAAAAGCTCTTTTCAGAGCTCCTCCTGCTCGTGTGATCAATTTTTTTTCTTCTGTGTTTGAAACTGACACCTGTGTTTTTTAGACAGCATTGCTAATTCATACTGTGTGTCCCACTGCCAGCAGAAGCATATTCAGTGACTACCTGTGTGTGTGAGACACTTGTGTTTTTTAGACAGCATTGCTAATTCATACTGTGTGTCCCACTGCCAGCAGCAGCAGCACATTCAGTAACTACCTGTGTGTGTGAGACACTTGTGTTGCTTAGACAGCATTGCTAATTCATAATGTGTGTGTCCCACTGCCAGCAGCCCACCAGCATTCAGCAGCACATTCAGTGACACCTGTGTGTGTGACAGGGAGCTGCACATTGTGCTACCTACCCAGTACTGCATTTACCTACTACTAGTACCTGTTGTGTGTGTTTAGTTAACCAACCTCATCACTGCATACACCTACGTTTGTGTTGAGTGAACCCACCTCGCTGCACATAACTACCTTTTGTGTTGAGTGAACTTGCTTCACTGCATATCTACCTTTTCTGTTGAGTGAACTCACCTCACTGCATATAACTACGTTTGTGTTGAGTGAACTCAGCTGACTGCATCTAACTACCTGTTGTGTTCAGTGAACTCACCTCACTGCATATATAACTACCTTTGGGTTGAGTGAACTCACCTCACTGCACATAGCTACCTTTTGTGTTCAGTGAACTCACCTTGTCAGGAACCGGCCCGCGGCACGCCTGCGTATACGGTTCCCGACTGCGGGTTTGACCAGATTAAGCGGGGAACAGCCTTATTTAAGCTACAAACAAGGCTGGAACCCCTCAAAACACCTCTCACTGCCACCACTAGCGTTGCTAGACACTTCCACTCTGCTGTCGAGTCCTCAGCGCGCACTCCGCGTTTTCGTATTTGGGTCAGCTTTGCGCTTAGGCCAAATACGGGAACGCCACGCACCCACACACACACACAGTTGCAATCTTACACTGTCGTGAAGCAAAGACCCACTAACAGTCGTTCCGAACGATACTGTTAGCCACTCTGCTGTCGCTACTCGCACTGGCGTTGTTCGTACGTTGGGTCAGCTGCGCGCTTAGGCCAACGTATGACAAACGCCCCCACACACAATGCAATTACAATTTCATACGGTAGTGTTGCTCAAGCGTACAATTAGGCATGAACTTATACACGGTTACACTTCAGTCTCTTCTAGGCTATGAGTGTTAGTTTAGTACGGCAGAAGTCAAACTTATTAAATAATAATTTAATATTCTAGAAAAACATAGAACAATGCAGAACTTAATATATACAACAAGATTACAAAAAAAACAAAGTAAAAATAGCTACAAGATAAAAGTTACAAAGATAACACACACGGATATTTGCGTAAAATAAAAATGGGGATTAAAAAAAAACGTTACCAACTTGAAGGTCTCAAAGTTGTCGGCAGGAGCATGCCGCTTGTTCGACCGGAAGTCGAGATTGACTCTAGCTATGCGCTAACTCCCAGAGCAGATGGTCACTAGGCATTTGCCTCTGCTTTTTATACTCTGAGCTACGCCTGGAGGCTGCAACTTACTTGGGGAGGGGAGGAACTAGGTTTTAATTAAATCTCAGACATATTCCATTTCCAGGTAAAAGTCTACTATACATCAAAGATTGTGAAGTTAGGCTTTCAACTCCAGGTGAAAACTTGATTAACCACCCTGGCGTTCTGATAAGATCGCCAGGGAGGCTGCGGGAGGGTTTTTTTTTTTAAATTAAAAAAAAACTATTTCATGCAGCCAACTGAAAGTTGGCTGCATGAAAGCCCACTAGAGGGCGCTCCGGAGGCGTTCTTCCGATCGCCTCCGGCGCCCAGAATAAACAAGGAAGGCCGCAATGAGCGGCCTTCCTTGTTTTGCTTACACCGTCGCCATAGCGACGAGCGGAGTGACGTCATGGACGTCAGCCGACGTCCTGACGTCAGACGCCTCCGATCCAGCCCTTAGCGCTGGCCGGAACTTTTTGTTCCGGCTGCGCAGGGCTCAAGCGGCTGGGGGGACCCTCTTTCGCCGCTGCTCGCGGCGAATCGCCGCAGAGCGGCGGCGATCAGGCAGCACACGCGGCTGGCAAAGTGCCGGCTGCGTGTGCTGCTCTTTATTTGGCGAAAATCGGCCTAGCAGGGCCTGAGCGGCAGCCTCCGGCGGTGATGGACGAGCTGAGCTCGTCCATACCGCCCAGGTGGTTAAGGCGTTTTCCTGTCTCCGTTCTCAGACATAAATGGGATTTCCAGAGATCCACATACATGAAAAGGGTACTATAGCACACACACAAAACAAAAGACTTCCTTCACTTCCAATCTCTCCAGGTTACAGGTGACAATTGATTAAGGCTTTCACATTGCAGCAGGATGTCCTGTGTGATAGGTGACTGGTCGTATTCACTGAAGACCTCTTTAGATGCAAATGTAGGTCTAGTGACCCACCCACACAAATACAGGAACAGTCAATGAATCTAGCCTGCATCTCTACACCTTTGACATACCACAGCAGATATAAAAATGGGAAAATGAAAATATATTACTGTATTATCCTTAACAGCATCAGCACCCCAATATATCTCCACACCTCCGCCGTTAACTTGGTGCAAGGCAGACGATCTTCCCAGATCATCCTGCCAGCACCTACACTGTTGGTTCTGCTTGACGGGACAGCCCGTCCGCATTCCCATGATTGCTCCCCTTCCAGATGGCGCTGGCAGGTGAATCTAACGCATCATCCTGCCAAAGCCTACATTGACGGCCTGGCCGGGTGGGGTAACCCTTTAGCATCCTCAGGAGGGTTCCCCACCTGTCAGTTAGCTCCAAGCTACACAACTGGAAAGCTAGGTCAGGTTGCTGCAATGTGTCGTTGCCCTTGGCAACCTGACGTAACCAACCAGGGGAATGTGAGGCAGTGACAACCGTGAATTGGCGACCATAGAGACAGTGCTGCAGCTGGGGAAGGGTTCCAACCGTCGCTACACGCACTCTCTCTATAGTGGCAGGAGTTATCTCTCGGTCCCTGTGGGGAACGAGTATCTGCCGGTCTGCCTCCTCCACTTCGGACAGCTCAGAGGGAATAACTTCCCAGAACCCTCTCAGCCCGCCCCTCCCAGCTGGTGACCTGCTGGCTAGCCCCCTGAGCTCTTCCAGGGTGCTGTCAAATCGAACAGCCCCAGAGAGCTCAGTGCTGCCTGTCACACATTCCAGGAAGGCTGCAGACGGAGAGGCTCCTGGGCCCTCAGGGCCAGGTTCCGAAATGGATGTGGCTGACCCAGCAACATTTGTCACTTCAGTGGACAGTCCCTCTGCTGTAGACCCGCTAGCGCTGCGGGTTACCACGGCAGCCGAGGGAGCGCCCACCTTACACATATCATAAACCACATCACCTTTGGTCTTGAAACCATCTGAAGGGGAAGGATCTGGCCTGGTGCCATCTGCCCCTTCAGTGGACAGTCCACCTGCTGCAGCCCAGCGAGCGCCGCGGGTTCCTCCTGCAGCTGACGGAGTGTCCACATGACACACAGCATTACGTAGCACAACACACATGACATCAGCATTATCAGCCCTACATATATTGTCATTTGGGACATCACATAAAACATCAACATTATCTGTATCTTTACACACATTGCTACTCAGCACTTCACAAGTAGCATCAACAGTTCCTGCATCGATCGCCTCGATAGTCCGTGCATCATAAATGACATCAATTTCTGCATTCTTTGTATCAACATGTCCCACTCCAGGCCTAGGCACTGGAGACTCACTAGGGCTGGCTCCTAGCACACAGTCCATAGCCCCTGGGGCCTCACCAGCACTCCCCATTTGCACAGCATTATCAGACAGTACCTTGCAAGAGTCCTGAATTTCTGCTGGGGATGCAGGCTCCACGGGGGTTGGATTCGGCTCATACCGGGCTACTAACCGTCCCAGGTCAGTACCCAGCAAAACGTTGGTGGGGATTTTGTCAGTTACCCCAACTTCTTTCAGTCCACTGCCGGCCCCCCAATCCAGGTGGACCAAGGCGGTGGGTATGGCTGGGGTGACACCCCCAATTCCTCTGACAGCAATCATTTTCCCAGGTATGTACTGCTCTGGGTTCACAAGCTGGGGATGTATGAGAGTCACTTCTGCTCCAGTGTCTCTCAGCCCAGTGGCAACTGTACCCCCAACCGTGACAAGCTGCAGATTCTCTATATAGCCAGTGGCATTCCTGGTAGCACACAAAGCCGTTGGGACTTCACTGGGGTTTGAGGCCTCACTGGATTTTGGGGCCTCCCTCTTCCTCTCTGGGCAAGTCGTGCTGATATGACCCACTCTGTCACATACAAAGCATTTCCGAGTGTCAGTGGTTGGTTGCCTGAATCCAGGAGACAGCGGTGCTTGCCTCCTCTGGGTGCTGGGTGAAACAGGTTTAGCCCTCTGTTCTCCTCTCCAGCTGGGCGTAGTAGTCCTCCGGGACTCAGGTGCTCTATGGGCGGTGTAGGCATCGGCCATTTCCGCAGCCTCATCCACTGTCTTTGGTTCTCGATCCAGCACAAACAGCCGGACCTCAACAGGACAGGTGTGTAGGAACTGGTCTTTTATCATCAGTTCCTGCAGGGCATCAAAGGTTTCAACCGACAGTCCTTTTAACCACTGCTGGAAGGCAGTGCGCAGGTTGCAAGCATGATCCAGGTAGCTGTCATTAGGACCTCGCTGCACGGTCCTGAAACGTTTGCGATACACCTCTGGCGTGAGGTGGTATCGCGCAATAATGGCTTTCTTAATCGCCTCAAAGTCTGTTTCTTCCTCCTGGGGGAGACTCACAAACGCCTCCAGGGCCTTGCCTCTCAGCCCTGGTGTGAGGTATCTTGCCCACTGCTCACGGGGCACCCCATACTGCCGACAAGTCCTTTCAAACCCCTGTAGGAAAGTGTCTATGTCAGAGTCCTTGTCCATAGCGGGGAACTTATCCAGGGGGATTCTGTGGACTCGCTCACCTTCGCGTTCTGCGGGTCCAGCAGACCGGTTCTGCTGCTGAAGTTTAGCCAGCTCCAGCTGGTGTTGCCGTTCAGCTCTTCCCTCCTCCGCCCGGCGTCTTTCACTCTCGGCCTGGCGTCGCCGTTCAGCTCTCCCCTCCTCTGCCTGTCGGTGCAGTAGGATCAGCTTTAGGCGCAGTTCAGGATCAGCCGAGTTCAGTAGCTGTAGATCAGCTTCCAGAGATGGCATCTCCCTGCTTGGTGGATCGTCCAGGACATCGTCTCCACTCGCATTCTGTGGCGGGAGCGATTCCTCCTCTGGCGTGTCGTGAGCTGCATCCGCTGACGTTGAAGCACGGGCTCGCTCTGCCTCATCATACTCCTCGAGCGCACGAACTAACTGCTCCTTAGTCTGGCCGCTCACCGTCTCGATGCCCTTGTGCTCACACAGGTTGAGTAGTATCTCTTTGTTTTGCCTTGCATAGCTGGATGCTTTCTGAGCCATCGTGTTGCAAAAAATAAAAAGAAAAAAAAGGGGGGAAGGGAAAGCAAAACACCAAGTGTGTATCTTTGAACAAAAAAAAAAACGTATATAGTTTCTGCACTGAGTAGACTTCTGTAGGCTAGTTGCTTCTAGCAAGCTTCCAGCCTTTAGTACTCAGAATAGCGAGCTAAACTGCGTACTAATGTACTAAACGATGCCACCACTGCCAGCCAATTATGTCAGGAACCGGCCCGCGGCACGCCTGCGTATACGGTTCCCGACTGCGGGTTTGACTAGATTAAGCGGGGAACAGCCTTATTTAAGCTACAAACAAGGCTGGAACCCCTCAAAACACCTCTCACTGCCACCACTAGCGTTGCTAGACACTTCCACTCTGCTGTCGAGTCCTCAGCGCGCACTCCGCGTTTTCGTATTTGGGTCAGCTTTGCGCTTAGGCCAAATACGGGAACGCCACGCACCCACACACACACACAGTTGCAATCTTACACTGTCGTGAAGCAAAGACCCACTAACAGTCGTTCCGAACGATACTGTTAGCCACTCTGCTGTCGCTACTCGCACTGGCGTTGTTCGTACGTTGGGTCAGCTGCGCGCTTAGGCCAACGTATGACAAACGCCCCCACACACAATGCAATTACAATTTCATACGGTAGTGTTGCTCAAGCGTACAATTAGGCATGAACTTATACACGGTTACACTTCAGTCTCTTCTAGGCTATGAGTGTTAGTTTAGTACGGCAGAAGTCAAACTTATTAAATAATAATTTAATATTCTAGAAAAACATAGAACAATGCAGAACTTAATATATACAACAAGATTACAAAAAAAACAAAGTAAAAATAGCTACAAGATAAAAGTTACAAAGATAACACACACGGATATTTGCGTAAAATAAAAATGGGGATTAAAAAAAAACGTTACCAACTTGAAGGTCTCAAAGTTGTCGGCAGGAGCATGCCGCTTGTTCGACCGGAAGTCGAGATCGACTCTAGCTATGCGCTAACTCCCAGAGCAGATGGTCACTAGGCATTTGCCTCTGCTTTTTATACTCTGAGCTACGCCTGGAGGCTGCAACTTACTTGGGGAGGGGAGGAACTAGGTTTTAATTAAATCTCAGACATATTCCATTTCCAGGTAAAAGTCTACTATACATCAAAGATTGTGAAGTTAGGCTTTCAACTCCAGGTGAAAACTTGATTAACCACCCTGGCGTTCTGATAAGATCGCCAGGGAGGCTGCGGGAGGGTTTTTTTTTTAAATTAAAAAAAAACTATTTCATGCAGCCAACTGAAAGTTGGCTGCATGAAAGCCCACTAGAGGGCGCTCCGGAGGCGTTCTTCCGATCGCCTCCGGCGCCCAGAATAAACAAGGAAGGCCGCAATGAGCGGCCTTCCTTGTTTTGCTTACACCGTCGCCATAGCGACGAGCGGAGTGACGTCATGGACGTCAGCCGACGTCCTGACGTCAGACGCCTCCGATCCAGCCCTTAGCGCTGGCCGGAACTTTTTGTTCCGGCTGCGCAGGGCTCAAGCGGCTGGGGGGACCCTCTTTCGCCGCTGCTCGCGGCGAATCGCCGCAGAGCGGCGGCGATCAGGCAGCACACGCGGCTGGCAAAGTGCCGGCTGCGTGTGCTGCTCTTTATTTGGCGAAAATCGGCCTAGCAGGGCCTGAGCGGCAGCCTCCGGCGGTGATGGACGAGCTGAGCTCGTCCATACCGCCCAGGTGGTTAAGGCGTTTTCCTGTCTCCGTTCTCAGACATAAATGGGATTTCCAGAGATCCACATACATGAAAAGGGTACTATAGCACACACACAAAACAAAAGACTTCCTTCACTTCCAATCTCTCCAGGTTACAGGTGACAATTGATTAAGGCTTTCACATTGCAGCAGGATGTCCTGTGTGATAGGTGACTGGTCGTATTCACTGAAGACCTCTTTAGATGCAAATGTAGGTCTAGTGACCCACCCACACAAATACAGGAACAGTCAATGAATCTAGCCTGCATCTCTACACCTTTGACATACCACAGCAGATATAAAAATGGGAAAATGAAAATATATTACTGTATTATCCTTAACAGCATCAGCACCCCAATATATCTCCACACACCTCACTGCATATATAACTACCTTTGGGTTGAGTGAACTCACCTCACTGCACATAGCTACCTGTTGTGTTCAGTGAACTCACCTTACTGCATATATAACTACGTTTGTGTTGAGTGAACTTAGCTGACTGCATCTAACTACCTGTTGTGTTCAGTGAACTCACCTCACTGCATATATAACTACTTTTGGGTTGAGTGAACTCACCTCACTGCACATAGCTATCTTTTGTGTTCAGTGAACTCACCTCACTGCATATATAACTACCTTTGGGTTGAGTGAACTCACCGCACTGCATATCTACCTTTGCTGTTGAGTGAACTCACCTCACTGCATATAACTACGTTTGTGTTGAGTGAACTCAGCTGACTGCATCTAACTACCTGTTGTGTTCAGTGAACTCACCTCACTGCATATATAACTACCTTTGGGTTGAGTGAACTCACCTCACTGCACATAGCTACCTTTTGTGTTCAGTGAACTCACCTCACTGCATATATAACTACCTTTGGGTTGAGTGAACTCACCGCACTGCATATCTACCTTTGCTGTTGAGTGAACTCACCTCACTGCATATAACTACGTTTGTGTTGAGTGAACTCAGCTGACTGCATATAACTACCTGTTGTGTTCAGTGAACTCACCCCACTGCATATATAACTACCTTTGGGTTGAGTGAACTCACCTAACTGCACATAGCTACCTTTTGTGTTCAGTGAACTCACCTCACTGCATATATAACTACCTTTGGGTTGAGTGAACTCACCTCACTGCACATAGCTACCTGTTGTGTTCAGTGAACTCACCTCACTGCATATATAACTTCCTTTGGGTTGAGTGAACTCACCTCACTGCATATCTACCTTTTCTGTTGAGTGAACTCACCTCACTGCATATAACTACGTTTGTGTTGAGTGAACTCAGCTGAATGCATCTAACTACCTGTTGTGTTCAGTGAACTCACCTCACTGCATATATAACTACCTTTGGGTTGAGTGAACTCACCTCACTGCATATATAACTACCTTTGGGTTGAGTGAACTCACCTCACTGCATATATAACTTCCTTTGGGTTGAGTGAACTCACCTCACTGCATATCTACCTTTTCTGTTGAGTGAACTCACCTCACTGCATATAACTACCTTTGTGTTGAGTGAACTCAGCTGACTGCATCTAACTACCTGTTGTGTTCAGTGAACTCACCTCACTGCATATATAACTACCTTTGGGTTGAGTGAACTCACCTCACTGCACATAGCTACCTTTTGTGTTCAGTGAACTCACCTCACTGCATATATAACTACCTTTGGGTTGAGTGAACTTACCTCACTGCATATATAGCTACCTTTGGGTTGAGTGAACTCACCTCACTGCATATCTACCTTTTCTGTTGAGTGAACTCACCTCACTGCATCGACCTAGCTTCCCCCCCGAGATGGACAAAATGGACAAACCAAGTAGAGGAAGAGGTAGAGGAAGACCCAGAGGAAGGCCACCTGGCACTGGCAGGTCTGTGCGAGGTGGTGTTGCTGTGATTTCGTGCGGACCTGGACCAAAGTACAGTGCTCAGAAGAAGGCATGTGCCATCACTTCCCAAAATTGTGAGGACGTGCTTGAGTATTTAACACAGAAGACCTCATCTCCCGCAGCCAGTGCTACCAGCGCTAGTACAAGCACCACATCCGCTGCATTTGACACTTCGCAGGAGTTATTTGGTGGTGGTGGTGGTGAAATCACTGATTCACAGCCACTACTGCAACAACAAGAAGAAGGTGCAGGTACACCACCTCATATGTCTGAGTTAGGTGGCGATAGTATGGACGTAATGTGTGAGGAGGGGCATGATGAACCACCTGAAGTTGGTGCAGTTGTGGAGTTGTCTGAGGAAAGCGAAGCTGGGCAGGAGGATTATGATGACGATTATACGGATGCCACGTATGTTCCCAATAGAGGAGATGATCAGGGGGACAGTTCAGAGGGGGAGCCAGAGAGGAGTAGGAGGAGACGACTCCATGATAGAAGCAGAGGGAGCTCGTCCTCAGAAACAGCTGGGGGAAGTGTCCGGCGCCATGTATCGCCAGCTATGGCCAGCCAGCCAACATGCCCTTCAACATCAGCTGCTGATGCCACCGTAGCGCCATCACCCCAGGGGGGCTCAGCGGTTTGGAAATTTTTTAACGTGTGTGTCTCAGATCGGAGCAAAGCCATCCGTTGTCTCTGCCAGCAAAAATTGAGCCGTGGAAAGGCCAACTCTCACTGTGCACACACTCAAGCCTTCCAATCCTGTGTGCCGCTTATAAACTGTTGGCATTTTGCAATCATTGAACTGATTGCTTCATATCGGCTGTACATGCATACGGAGTATATTTTGGCTATCCTGGGCTTGGCCAGGCCATGCTTCCCCTTTTTTTCCCTTTTTTTAGACAAGGGCCCTGGATCACACTAGGTGATCAGCATTAGGGTGCATGTTGGTTGCATGAGTTGGTTGCAGCGTGGTGGGCGGCCGTCTTGTATGGGGTCTTGCTTTTAAATATATTGGCTTGTAGATTAATTGAATAAACTTTCATATTTTTATAAATAAATGTAGTTCATTCTGCTTCATTGTTGCACACACCTTGCTTCACCCTTTTCTCCTTACATTACGTGGCAACTCTCACGTAGGGACAAGTGCCTTACGAAGGCACCTGGAGAGAAGGCACAAACAGCTATGGGAAGAACACCTGAGGAAAAGCAGCACCCCTCAAAAGACAAGCCACCCTCCTTCTCCTCTTCCTCCTTCAGGTGCATCGTCTTCATCCGCTTTCTCCCTTGAACCTTCACAGCCACCCACCTTCACACCGCCTCTGCCCTTGAGCGGTTCCTGCTCCTCTGCCCACAGCAGTAGCCAGGTGTCCGTGAAGGAAGTCTTTGAGCGGAAGAAGCCAATTTCGGCCAGTCACCCTCTTGCCCGGCGTCTGACAGCTGGTGTGGCGGAACTATTAGCTCGCCAGCTATTACCATACAAGCTGGTGGAGTCAGAGGCTTTCCGTAAATTTGTGGCCATTGGGACACCGCAGTGGAAGATACCAGGCCGCACTTATTTTTCACGAAAGGTCATACCCAAACTGTACCGTGCAGTTCAGAGGCAAGTTGTGTCATCTATTGCGAAGAGCGTTGGGTCAAGGGTCCACCTGACCACGGATGCCTGGTCTGCCAAGCACGGGCAGGGCCGCTACATTACGTACACAGCCCATTGGGTCAACCTGGTGACCGATGGCAGCAAGCAGGGAGTACGTGGCTGTTCAGCGGACCGACTTGTCACACCTCCACGGCTTGCAGGCAGGCCTCCAGCCACCTCCTCTCCTTCTCCTACTGCTACATCCTCTTCGCTGTCAACCTCCTCAGCTGAGTGTCAGTTGAACTCTAGCGGTGCTGCCATCTCCTCTTCCTCTCCAGCTACACAGCCCCATCTCCCCAGAGCCTACGCTGCATGCCAGGTACGACGGTGTCGCGCAATTTTAGATATGTCTTGCCTCAAAGCGGAGAGTCACACTGGAGCAGCTCTCCTGGCTGCTCTTAACGAACAGGTGGAGCAATGGCTGACCCCGCACCAGCTGGTGATCGGCAACGTGGTGTGTGACAACGGCAGCAATCTCCTTTCCGCTTTGAATTTGGGAAAGCTGACACATGTACCCTGCATGGCACATGTGCTGAATCTGGTCGTGCAAAGATTTGTCTCAAAGTACCCAGGCTTAGAGGACATCCTGAAGCAGACCAGGAAGTTGTGTGGGCATTTCAGGCGGTCTTATACGGCCATGGCACGCTTTGCGGACATTCAGCGGAAAAACAACTTGCCGGTGAGACGCTTGATATGCGATAGCCCGACTCACTGGAATTCCACCCTGCTCATGTTCTCTCGCCTGCTAGACCAAAAGAGAAAGCCGTCACCCAGTACCTGTACAACTACAGTAGAAGGACACAATCTAGGAAGATGGGGATGTTGTGGCCCAACAGCTGGATACTGATGCGAAATGCATGCAGGACCATGCGGCCGTTTGAGGAGGTGACCAACCTGGTGAGTCGCGTTGAAGGCACCATCAGCGACTTGATCCCCTACGCTTACTTCCTGGAGCGTGCCGTGAGTAGAGTGGTGAATGAAGCTGTGGAGGAGCGGGAACAGGAACAGCTACGGCAGGAGGAGTCATGGGACCAATTTTCAGCCGAACCACAGGTTTCCTCAACACCTGCGGCACCACAGAGGGGGGAGGAGGAGGAAGAAGAGGAGTCGTGTGGGGAAGGAGAGGAGTCAGACTCGGATGATTATGAGCAAGGTGTTTCAGTGGAGGAAGAAGAGGCAGCAGCGGCAGAAGAACAACCGCAGCAGCCGTCACAGGGGGCTTCTGCTGCTCCACGTTCCCGTGGTATTGTTCGTGGCTGGAGGGGGGAAGAGGAGTTGCGTGATGTCACTGTGGAAGAGCAAGAGGAGATGGAGAGTACGTCTGGATCCGACTTTGTGCAGATGGCCTCTTTCATGTTGTCCAGCCTGTTGAGGGACCCCCGTATCAAAAAACTCAAGGGGAATGACCTGTACTGGGTGGCCACGCTACTAGACCCTCGGTACAGGCACAAAGTGGCAGACCTGTTACCAACTCAACACAAGGCGGAAAGGATGCAGCACTTGCAGAACAAGCTGTCAATGATGCTTTACAATGCATTTAAGGGTGATGTGACAGTACAACGCAATACAGGTACCACTGGCAGTATTCCTCCTCCTCCTCACCAGTCCACGCAGGCAAGGACAGGACGCTCCAGCGATCTCGGGGTGATGTCGGACATGCAGACATTCTTTAGTCCAATGCCTCGCAGTAGCCCTTCAGGATCCACCCTCCACCAATACCTGGACCGGCAGGTAGCCGACTACCTGGCCTTAAGTGTGGATGTACACACTGCGACTGCGAGCAGCGACGATGAACCCTTGCTCTACTGGTTGCACATGCTTGACCTGTGGGCAGAGCTGTCCCAATTTGCCATACAACTTCTCTCTTGCCCTGCCGCAAGCGTCCTGTCAGAAAGGACCTCTAATGCAGCTGGAGGCATTGTCACTGAGAAGAGAAGTCGCCTAAGTCATGACAGTGTTCAGTACCTGACCTTTATCAAAATGAACGAGGCATGGATCCCTGAGGGCTATTGCACGACCGAAGACTAAGTCAGTCCCCACACACTGCATCTCTACCTGCAGGCCGCTTGACTGCCTTCTCCGCCACCACCACCAGGGTCCAGGACTCTAGGCGGATTCCAGAATTTTTAAGGCCGCTGCTAGCAGCGGCCGCTATACTAATTTTTCTGGGGCATGCACATGCCTGCCTAATTTTTCTGGCTGAACTGCAGGCGGCTGCAACAAAAAAACAAAAGGCATGTACATGTGCCCATCCCCCTTCATGATCATTACCTTGCCGCGGTCAATTTGCTTGCGTATCACAATGAAGCAATGACCGCCGGCTATATGAGTGGCTCGGGTGGGAGTGGCACACCAAAGATAATAAGGTCGTTGTTTCATTGTGGTCAGACCAAATTTGATCAGCTGGACAGTCACTGTTCTGTCATTCAGCTACATCAGCCGGGCGACCATATGGGCTGAAAAGCCACCATCACCTGCACTCTCGTCATGGTGCGCACCAGTCCAGCATGCCCGTCACTACACAAACGGCTGTTTGCAGTCTGTGCATACCTTTCACTGCATCTGTGACTGCACATTATACCTGGCAGTCAGTGCATAACTTGCACTTGAATGGATACAGTTTTAAACAATTGAAAAATACAACCATCTACAGTTTCAAACAATTTAAAAATACAACCATCTACATTTTAAAACAATTTAAAAATACAACCATCTACATTTTAAAACAATCTAAAACTACAACCATCTACATTTTCAAACAATTTAAAAATACAACCATCTACATTTTCAAACAATTTAAAAATACAACCATCTACAGTTTCAAACAATTGAAAAAAAAGGCAGAAAACTTGCCCCCCGTAAAACATTCTTGGCAAATGCTTTCGACTTGGTTTGTCTTCCGCTGGGTCATGGATCCATCTGATCACAGATGCCTGGTCTGCAAAGCACGGTCTGGGCAGCTACAGCATGGTTCTCAGCAGTCTCCCACTTCGGGCCGGAATCCAACCTTCATTCCCCGCCCATTTCCCGTGGTGACAAACAAATGCAGACTTGCCCTCCATAACGGATTCCCGTTAAAGGATTTAAAGTTGATTCATTACAATTAGGGCCTCAAAAGTCCTCCTGAGTCCTGTATTGTTATTTTTGGTCACTACCTCGGGGCGGGCGTGCATGCCTGCCTGCTGCCCTCCTTGCCTGTGTAGTGGTAGCCGTTGCTCAGGCTCCACACCGGATTCCAACCCTCATTTCCCGGCCATTACCCGGGGTCACAAATGGCAGACTTGCCCGCCTCCATATGATTCTCATGAAAGGAATGTGGTGTCATCTTTGCCCGCCATAACTGGTTCTCGTTAAAGGATTTAAAGTACATTCATTTCAAATACAACAAGCCCTCGATAGTCCTCCTGTATTGTTATTTTTGGTCACTACCTCGGGGCGGGCGTGCATGCCTGACTGCTGCCCTCCTTGGATGTGTAGTGGTAGCCGTTGCTCAGGCTCCACACCGGATTCCATCCCTCATTCCTCGGCCATTACCCGGGGTCACAATGCCAGACTTGCCCGCCTCCATAGGATTCTCATTGTAGCGGTACTGAACAAGTACACAGCAAGTAGAAAATGTAATTTAAAAACAAAACGTAAGCTTTTTAATAATGCCATGGAAAGTTGAGAAGGCAGTCACACATTACCTGACATCACTGAGTGAGGAAGAGCAATCTCGCCATGTTGTGCAGTAGTCCAGCATGGCCGTTACTACACAAACAGCTGGTAATTTGCGGTGCGTTACACAGTTAGTTTGGTGCGTCAGTGTGAAGCAGTACTCTAATTACACTACCTGATTGATGTATACACATGCAAGATGTTTTAAAGCACGTTAGGCCTGCAATTTAGCATTCAATGTGATTTCTGTCCTTAAAACGCTGTTTTGCTTCACATCCAGATTTTTCCCCGGGACTTTTGGCGTGTATCCCACTCCGCCATGCCCCCCTCCAGGTGTTAGACCCCTTGAAACATCTTTTCCATTAGTTTTGTGGCCAACATAAATGTTTCCAGAAGTTTGCCTCCCCATTGAAGTCTATTGCGGCTCGCAGAAGTTAGCACGAACCGAACTTTTGCGGAAGTACGCGAACCCGGTTCGCGAACCGAAAATCGGAGATTTGGGACATCTCTAGTCCTGTGTAGGCATGAGACTGTGCATACACATTTTTATATAATCTGGAGATATGTCCAGAATCAGAATCATTTATTTCGCCAAGTACAACATGAGTTGTACCCGGAATTGATTTTGGCACAAACAGGGTCACTAACCCTAACCAACCCCCTGGTGGTGCCTAACCCTAACCACCCTAGTGGTGTATAACCCTAACCAACCACCCCCCCTGGTGGTGCCTAACCCTAACCACCCCGGTGGTACCTTACCCTAACCACCCCCCTGGTGGTGCCTAACCCTAACCACCCCCCTGGTCGTGCCTAACCCTAAGACCTCCCTGGTGGTGCCTAACCCTAAATCTCTCATGGTGGTGCCTAACCCTAACCTTGACAGTGTTACATTAAATCCATTCACTGTTTTTCAGTTAAATAACTTCTGCAGTTTGGCTTATGTAGGGTGCTATTGATAAATAACGTTACTGTGCACAATAACGTCTGCTGTTTGGCATATGAACAGCACTATTGATAAATAACGTTTCTGTTTGCCGTTTTTCTTCTTTTTTCCCTGTGCGCCATTATTATGCAGTACTAACGATAAATAGCGATAAGCGTATCTTTTTAATGCGGCGCCATTTTTATGCATAGGCGCTGTGTGCCATTATTCACTGATCCGAGCTACAATGCATATACAAGGCATAGAGTACAAGTAGAATAGAAAGTAGAGTAAAGGCATAACTAGAGGGATCCATAAGGATGGACCCAGGAAAAGGACCCAGGAGAAAGGACTAGGGGGACCTCCGCTGCTGTACATGGCACTCAAACGGTGCTCCAGCGATTTTGAATCAGATGCCCCTAAGTCTATCCTGAGGAAGTGAGAGTGGAGAGGAACAGGAGAGAAAGTAAAGATAGTGAGACAGAAGGTGTACAAGAGCAGTGGAGAATGAAGACAGTGAAAAAGAAGTGCAACCTACCCCATTTAATGTCCCATTTGGCAAGCTGTGATGGATCTGTGGCTGCTGGTCAGGCACTTTATAGTAAGGTGTCAGTAGGTGCCAGTTTGGGGGGCCCCTGCAAGATGCTGGAGTATGTAAGCATGGCAGACCCCGTAGGGACCAGGTGAAGGTTGGTTTACCCAGGTAAGTGGAGCAGGGCCCAGGATGGCCTCAGCAAAGTTCCTCTGTGGCGGGCCTGGATTAGGATGGTGGTCTGGCACTCTAGGGGACACAGCAGAGATATCAGGTCTCCTGGCAGCAGAAAGCAAAAGGCAGAGCATATCGGCTGGAGGCTGAAGTGCCTGCATCAGGGTGAAGCAGCTCCTGGGCCTATGGTCACAGCCACGTGGGTGGCAGTCGCTCAGACAATATGATATGGCCCTATGATAGGGTGAGCAATGCAGCGGCGGGTGGCTTGGGCAGCAGCTATAGGCCAGAGGAGTAGCAGAACTAACCTCAGTGGCCCGGGCAGGCAGAGCTGGGCAGATCACTGCCTTTCTCCAGCTTTGTGATCAAGCTCCCCATGTGCAGAAAGGTGGGTGGTTGATCCTCAGGGCTAGTAGAGGTGCTCACAGTCGCAATGGAGGACAGTGCCACGTAGGAGGGCTGGAGTTCTCAAGGCAGCGGGTGATGTCGAGCCCAACCCTGTTCTGGGGCCACGACAGATGATGAGACCACTCGGGAGGGTTCGTAACTCCCCTTGCGGCTGGTGGAACCACGGGGGAGGGCCGGAGCAGCCCAAAAGATGGATTGTGGAGGGCTACTGATCTGAGGATGGGGCTTGCTGGCAGCAAGGACTGATCTGCTGATTGGGCTGCATAGGTTGTCCTGGAGGCTGCAATTCTGATTTCCTCCTATGGCGATTACTGATTCTGCAGATATCCGAGTTCTGATTTCCGAGAAGTCTTTTTTGTATTTTTTTGCATTCTCTGATTGACCAGATACTTCCGAAATGACTCAAAATTATTGGAACAATTCGAGAATGCCGAATTCTACCACGGTAATTGGAATTCCAAAGAAATTTTAGGCTAATCACAAAACTCAGGAATAATTGGTAGTATCCGAGTCTTGTGATTGGTCTAAAATTACTGCAGCAATCTGATGTTGGTGGAAAAATTCTGCACTCTCTGATTGGTCCAATGCTTCAGAGTTCTGTGATTGGGCTAAAATTACCAAGTTGCAGCGAATTGCATTTCCGTGGAAATCCGATTTCCGATTACCATTACCATCTCAATTCTGTGGTATACGAATGAGGCATACGTATACCGTTTGCCAAACGTAGGGTTTGGCAAATGGAGCCCCGAATTACCCTTACGCGCCCCGCACAGTATTACATTTCTGCAATGGGTCGCCTAGTTTCGGCACTCTGCGGTAAACGCCATGTGCCGAAACAACCTGCTTTGCCGAATGAGCATCCCTAATAACCTTCAGCTATAATGAACTAACTCACACAGTAGCTTACAACCTAGTATGAATTTCTGTGACTCTAATGTGCCCAAGCCTTCTATCCCTGACAATAGAGTGACGAAGTACATGATTTGTTCTTTAAAGTTCGCCAATGTGTTTTATGATGTATTATAGTACCTTATAATCATTGTTATAGTGTTATAGTTTGTTGCAAACACAGATGGAATAGAGAACTTGGGGCCTTGTTCTACAATCCGCAGAGCTCTGTCTCTGTAAACACTGTTTTAGCCTTCAGCTGTGAATGGAGATCTGACTCTCCGAGGACAGCCTTTCATGGTATAAGAGATAACAGTTTAGAATATAATATAAATGTTGTCTCTTAACGGATGTTATCACATTTGACTTCATGCCTTAAAAGCTGTTTAAGCAGCTGGTTAAGCACTTGCCATCATTAGATGGAGCTTTGCATGCACATATACTTGGAGTCGGAAAATATTTGTGATTCCCATTATTATTTGTGAGAAAACGCAGAAAAGCCGCCGCGTGTGCTGAAAGCAAGGCGGCTGATTCCGCATCCAACGCGGCGGTTTGCACGCGTAGGCACGCGTCTGGTAGTGTGGCAGAACGCGGAAAAGCCGCCGCATGTTCTAACAGCAAAGCGGCTGTTTCCGCGTCCAAAGTGGCGGTTTGTACGCAGCAGCGTGCCTTTGGAGTGGCTGGGTCTGTTAGTCCACATAGATGGATGAAGAGCTACACGGGCCAGAAGTCAGGACCTTTATACCAGCAGGGGAAGGACGATCAGCTGATTCCTGCTGGACTCATGATTGGCTGAGTGGCTCGGGCGGGGCAGCAGAGTTCAGCTACTATATATTCTGCTTGCTTGTCAGTTGCTGGTTGTCTGCCATTGCAAACACTTTGTGGAAGCATTCAGACCATAGTCAGATCCTTACAGTGTGTTTGAACCAGGTGGACCTGGGAATTCACACTGAGCCAGATTACCTTGTACTGTTATTATTATTTGTTAGACCAGTTCCAGGGTGTTGAGATCAAGGCCCTCACACCTCAGACTAGGAATACTGTGTATCTTCAGTGTATTCTCTAGCATAGTTCCAGGGTGTTGAGATCAAGGCCCTCACACCCAAGACTAGGGAACTGTATTGTCTTTGTGTTATATTCCAGACTAGTTTCAGGGTGTTGATGATCACGGACCTCACATCCAAGACTAGGGAATTGTATTATCATTTATGTTATACTCCAGACTAGTTCCAGGGTGTTGATGATCATGGACCTCACACCCAAGACTAGGGTATTATCATTTATGTTATGCTCCAGACCAGTTCCAGGGTGTTGTAACTACGGACCTCACACCCAGACTAGGATTGTGCTGTTACTGTGTTACGTTAGCCCAGTTCAGGGCAAAGCCTTTCATATTAGCAGCAGGGCTTCCTGCAACCCAGCCTTGGTCCCTCGCCCAGGGGTCCACAGGCTACAGGAATATCACCCACAGTCAGGGGTGAATTCCTCAGGAGTCTTAGGCCGCCAGCTCCTCTGGTGGTCTCCACTCAGAGTTGTTACTGTGACACCAAACACTCTCACTATTCTGGTGTCCAGAGGTTAGTAATAAATCTGTATTATCGCTGATTCTGCAGATCATCAATAATCAGGCGTATATCTGCATTCTTGGTGGTACTGCAAATATAAAAATAAGCTATTTTAAATTAAAATTTTACGTAAGTTAAGTTTCACTTTAATAACCCCAACTATGATAAGGCAGTAGAATAAACAGATGACATCTAAATGTCTGTGGTGGATGATGTGTTCTGTAATTTTGTATTCTCAACAAGTAAAACATATACTGTATACAGTGGAAATGGTGAAACCGCTCAGACCCCTGGTACTGGATAGTGCTGGACCCTGACGGCTCAAGTCCAAACGATACTATGTAAAGAAAAGTTGGTTCGCAACATATCTACTTGTTTTTAGACTTTATTAAGGACGTATCCAGCAACACAAAGCCGACATGTTTCAGACCCTAAGGTCCTTACTCATGGCTAAAAGGTACAACACATAGCACACAATTTATACATATGCATAGACATCCCGCCCAAAGGAAGGGGAGGGGTGAAAGGGAGGGTCCCTCCACTATCCACCCACAAAGTAGGCAGGGAAATGCCCCTCAAATGTGGACAGTGCACAGTCATCTAAAACCAAATATAGACAACATAACAGTAAATATATGAGTCTAAAAGCATAGACAATAAATGTTAAAAACGTAAAAGATAAATGGCTCACCTCAAAGACAAAGAACAATGAGATCATTGTCCCCATGCAAGTATTTTTATAGTATATTATATATTACCTGGAGAAGGGTTAAGCTAGACTAAGCAAGAGAGACAACGACACCAGCTAGTGAGTAACAAGGGCCAAATCGGGGAGTTCCCATGTTGCCTGCAGGCCAAACCTGCCCCGACGAGAGCAACATGCCCTCCGCAGTCTGAAGGAAAACGAGGATATTATAATCTTAAATGCGGACAAGGGGGCGTGGTTGTGGTCTTAGACAAGGAGAGTTACAGGTTCGAGGCCTTGAGGCAGCTGGGGGACTCCTCTGTTTACCAAGGTCTTAAGATGGATCCCACTAGGGCCTTTCAGGCTTAATTGACTCAACTTTTGTCCCTGGGTAAGAGCCTGGGGGTCCTCGATCACAGGCTGGTGGATTATCTGATGGTACAGCACCCAGTCACCCCGATATTTCATCATTTACCTAAGATCCATAAACCAGGCATTCCCCCGGAGGGCAGGCCCATTGTGGCAGGGATCGGCTCTCTGGGGGAGCGCCTGGGAGACTGGGTGGACTCCATGCTCCAGCCTTTTGTGCGGCGACTACCAGGCTACATCAGGGACACGAAACACTTATTGTCCAGCTTGGAGGGCTTTGAATGGAGGGAACACTACAGCTGGCTTACAATGGATGTGAAGGCGTTATATTATTGAATTCCTCATAACTTAGCCTTGAATGATGTGGAGTTCCATCTACAAAGGTATTACAGCTACCCCGTAGACTCACAAAGGTTTATCCTTCTGGCAGTCGAGTATCTCCTGGCTTAAAACTATTTTATGTTTGACGGCGGGTTCTACCTCCAGAGGTGTGGCTCCTCCATGGGAGCAAAATTCTCTCCCTCTGTGGCGAACCTTTATATGGGTTGGTGGGAGGAGCGCTACATCTTTGGGGGGGGGGGGGGGAGTCGCATGTCGGACTTGGTTGCCTGGAACAGGAGATACATCGACGATCTGCTTTTGGTGTGGCAAGGCCAACCTAAGGAGGTGCGGGGTTTTATGGAATACCTCAACAGAAATAACCTCAACTTGCATTTCACGTCGAGCTTCGACATCGTGGCAATCAATTATCTGGATGTGACCCTGTCAGGTGATCCGACACGGGGTCGAGTATGTTATAGGACTTATAGGAAGCCATGCAGTGGTAATACCACCCTCCGAGTTAACAGTTGCCATGCTCCACATACCATACGAGGCGTCCCGGTCGGTGAATTCACCAGGGTACGCCGCAACTGTTCAGAGGAAGCTTGGCTTCCGGATGAACTTGCCACGATGGAGAAACACTTGCATGATAGAGGTTATCCCAGGTGGGTCATAAATAGAGGGAGGGCTCGGGCAGGTAAGAAATCCTGGGAACAGCTACTTGATAGCCCGAATACCGGGAATAGAGTAGATAGTTAACCCACCTTTGTCACTACATACAGTGCTGAATACAGTAAGGTTGTTGACATCATTAAGAAATATCTCCCAGTATTAGAAGCTGATCAGGGCCTCCGTCCTATCATTCATCAAACGTGGAGTCCATTTTGGGAGCAGCAGGGCTCCAACTCCCCTAGTCTCTCTGAAAACAGGTCCAGCACGTCCACTTGGCTTAACTTGGTGGGATCCTATAGATGTGGTGTCCCCACATGTAATTACTGTGGGGTACATGAAAAAACACGTATCGCAGTGTCTACCTCCAATGGGTGCACATTCCCTATTAGGCAATTTTTAAATTGCAATTCCACGTATGTGGTCTATCTGATCACGTGTAGGGAATGTCCGCTCCAGTATGTGGGGTGCACCACCAGACCGCTTAGATCCAGGATCAGTGAGCATTATAGGGGTCCTTCCTGGCTCAGCCATAGCATTTCTAATGTGGCGAAGCATTTTCGCCATGTCCATCAGGGCGATATGTCTTCGTTTGTTTACCATGCTCTGGAACGTATACGGTTTCCACAGAGAGGGGGTGACAACTATAAGTGCTTACTGGCCTAAAAAGCACTCTGGATCTTTAAATTGGGGACCAGGACCCCTTTGGGACTAAACTCAAAATGGGATTTAGCCCTTGTTACTCACTAGCTGGTGTCGTTGTCTCTCTTGCTTAGTCTGGCTTATGCGTTCTCCGGGTAATATATAATATACTATAAAAATACTTGCATGGGGACAATGATCTCATTGTTCTTTGTCTTTGAGGTGAGCCATTTATCTTTTAGGTTTTTAACATTTATTGTCTATGCTTTTAGACTCATATATTTACTGTTATGTTGTCTATATTTGACTTTAGATGACTCTACACTGTCCACATTTGAGGGGCATTTCCCTGCCTACTTTGTGGGTGGATAGTGGAGGGACCCTCCCTTTAACCCCTCCCCTTCCTTTGGGCAGGATGTCTATGCATATGTATAAATTGTGTGCTATGTGTTGTGCCTTTTAGCCATGAGTAAGGACCTTAGGGTCTGAAACATGTCGGCTTTGTGTTGCTGGATACGTCCTTAATAAAGTCTAAAATCAAGTAGATATGTTGCAGACCATCTTTTCTTTACATAGTATCGTTTGGACTTGAGCCGTCAGGGTCCAGCACTATCCAGTACCAGGGGTCTGAGCGGTTTCACCATTTCCACTGTATACAGTATATGTTTTACTTGTTGAGAATACAAAATTACAGAACACATCCACCACAGACATTTAGATGTCATCTGTTTATTCTACTGCCTTATCATAGTTGGGGTTATTAAAGTGAAACTTAACTTGCGTAAAATTTTAATTTAAAATAGCTTATTTTTATATTTTACTGTGATACTTTGTAAATTATTTAGCCACTGTTTGTCTGTATGCCCACCGTACAATCTTTCCTCACCCTTATTTACATTCTTAAACGTGTCACAGGTGGCAGCATTTTTACTGCTGGCAAGGAGGATCACTGGCCTCCTGTGAGGAAACGCGGAAAAGCCGCCGCTAGTACTCAAAGTAAGGCAGCTGATTCCGCGTTCAACATGGCTAACGCGCAGTCAGAGCTCGGAGAAACCGCCGCATGCCCAGACAACAGGGCGGCGGATTCCGCGTCCAACGCGGCAGGTAGCACGCATAGGCCCACTCTTGTCAGTAATGCGGAATGCGGAGAAAACGCCGCACGCACTGACAGGGGTGCGGCGGATTCCGCATTCAACACAGCAGGAACATTACAACACATGTCTGGTGTGGCTGGGACTGATAGTCCAAACTGGTTCAGGAGGACGCGCGCGCAGAGAGGCAGGGCCTTTGTGACAGTCAGAAGGGAGTCAGCTGACTAAGCCGGTCAGCTGACAATTTCAGCAATTTCCATTGGTCCAGCACTTAGGGGAGGCGCTAGAGAGCGCTGGTGTACATATACTGGGTGCTGGTCATTTCTCTGGTGTCTGGCGTTGCGATCACTACGTGGTAGCACTCAGACCTTGTCAGTATCTGTGTTTATTAGACAGTTTCGTAGGTGTTGATGATCACGGAGCTCACACCTAAGCCTAGGAATTGTATTATTATTTGTGTTATTATCTAGACCAGTTTCCAAGGTGTTGATGGCCAAGGAACTTACACCTTAGTCTAGGAATTCTGTACCATCTGTATCATTATTATTATCTAGTCTAGTTCCAGGAGTGTTGAGAATCTAGGAGCTCACACTCAAGCCTGGGCATTGTTGTTTATCTGTTATGACCTTCTGCTTTCCTGACCATTCTTCTGATCTCTGATTCTGTACCTTTGTCATTCTGATACTCTGTTGCCAAACTCTGCTGGTCTTAGGATTCTGCCCCTGTATACTGTCTCTGTACTTTATCTGTCCGTGTGTTAACGACCTGGCCTGTCCGACCTCGAGAACTCTCTCTCCTGTTAAGAGATAGTTCGCAGATCTGTCGGTGACACTTCCTCATTGGTGTCACTCACGTTCTGTCCTTCCCACTCTCAGCCTAGCTCCGCCCCTTGGGGAGCTTCAGACCTGTGGAAGGAACCTGATCTCAAGCAGTATCTCCCACTGTTTAGCACCCTTCTCCCGGGTGCTCTCCTCAAAGTATTACTGTTGCACCAAACACTCTTATCACTCCAGAGGTTAGAGATATATCTGATTATCGGTGATACTGCAGATCATCAATAATCGGGTATATATATATCTGTATTCTCGGTGATACTGCAGATCACCGGTAATCAGACCCTCTCTGTGTTACACCGATCGTTACACCTCCCAGGGTACTTTGGGGCAGAAGGCTGTGTGACATCATAGGACTTTGTACTTCACTATAGAAACTACCATACCGCATATTTGGTGCTTAATAGCAATCAAGCTTTGCAGCTGGACTTGTAAATAGATCCATACTGGAAATGTATAAGGAACTACATGGATCAATACCGGTGTGTTGGACTGTGAATCAAGAGATCAGCAGGCTAATACATATGATGCCTGAATATGTGCGGTGCAGGGATATTATGTTATCAGTTTGGGGCATTGGTGCTCTGCGTGGCCCTCCTTTTTATTCTATGAATAGGTTTATTTTGATCATATTGGTCGTACCCAGTTATCCTCTGTGAGTGGTTATAATCCTTGAACAAATATTTGTATATACCGATTACCTCCTGCAAGTGATGGCTGGGTGCTTCCGGTCTTTTATTTGGTACTAGGTGGAGCACCTTATTTATATGCTAAGAGGTATTGTATGTTATGCCTAGGAGGGGATACTATATACCATATTCCTATTCATAGTGAGACACTATGTTCATATGTATAATTGACTGTGTGCAACTGTTGTTAACAACCTTTATTATCAAAAATTTTTGGGTCAGTATATAACTGACACATTTTTTCATAAATGTATTGGTGCTGGTAATTTGGATTATTCAATAAATGATGCAGTTTTGAACAGCATAGACTGGTTTGCTCTATCCTTTCTTTTTTTCATGTGTGACATCATAGCCTTTACTTAGCATCGCTAAGAGAGGAGGGTTACACACCAATATACAGCAATATATAGATATAGAACGTGTTTCTGATGTTGAAACTAGGCTAATTAATGTAAAATTGGGGGTATTCTGCATAATGTAGTTCATTCTACTGTGTGGACAAAGGGCTATGTGATGTAGTTAACTTGCATAGTATTGCTTTGTTTTATAATTTGATATTGGCACACTTGAAATTTGTTTAAAAAAGCTATTGTAACACTGATCTACCTGTATTGCTGCATAAGATTTTATGGACTGTTGTGGGTCATTGGTTCCTGTTATGCTCTGACTAGGAACATGGAATGAAGACACTACTTATGTAGAGAGTTGGTGAATCCTGTAATTAAATCTAGTTTCAGTTATCCTGTCTCTGTGAATACTGAACACAACAAGGAGGTTCCGCTTTAACCCTCCTGGCGGTCTATTAGAAACCGCCAGGGGGCAGCGCAGCACTATTTTTTAATTTTTTTTTTTTTTAAATCATGTAGCGAGCCTGTACAGTGGCATCCCCCCGCCCGCTTCGATCGCCTCCGGTGATCTTTGACCAGGAAATCTCGTTCATAGAACGGGATTTCCTGAAGAGCTTCCCCCGTCGCCATGGCGACGGGGCGGGATGACGTCACCAACGTCATGGACGTCATGACATCTAAGGGAGTCCCGATCCACCCCTCAGTGCTGCCTGGCACTTATTGGCCAGGCAGCGCACAGGGTCTTGGGGGGGGGGGGCAGCGCGGCGAACCAGCGCGGAGCGGCGGCGATCGGAATGCACACGCAGCTAGCAAAGTGCTAGCTGCGTGTTGCAAAAAAAATAGTATGCAAATCGGCCCAGCAGGGCCTGAGAAATCCTCCTGCGCGGCATAGCCCCAGCTCAGCTCGGGCTTACCGCCAGGAAGGTTAAAGTGTAGCTGTCGGGCATAAAATCAAAAATCAATTCTTTATTTTTATCTGGTAAACAAGTAATAAGGATGCTAATCAGGCAATCCAAAAGTTAAAATCTCTATTACTTTTCTTGTTTATAAATGATCATTCAACCAGTTTACCTGACTCTTATTTGGTATGTTGCCGCAAAAAGGAATTTGCAGGGCATGCTGGGTTGTCCTTTTTTGCTTCTGTACATTAGTTAAGTCTGAGGGGAAATAAAGAAGCAAAAAAAGACAACCCAGCATGCCCTGCAACTTCCTTTGTGCGGCAACATACCAAATAAGAGTCAGGTAAATTGGGGAATGATCATTTATAAACAAGAAAAGTAATAGAGATTTTAACTTTTGGATTGCCTGATTAGCATCCTTGATACTTGTTTACCAGATAAAAATAAAAAATTGATTTTTGATTTTATGCCCGACAGTTACACTTTAAAGCTCTCATCTCTAGTTCATTTCCTGTTGGTCTTTCCCCTAGTGTGCCTATTTTTCTTGTCCTACCAACCTCAGCATACTGATATCAACTCCAGACATGAAGTCAAATACTTTGAAATACAAACATTACTGAGATTAGCAAGAAGTCCACTTTGGGTTGTGGATAATTAATGTAACATAAATGAAGATTTTATCTCACCAGTTTAATGTTAACTATTTTATTTTTGCACATCTTAAAATGTTATATCTTTTCAAGGTCAAGACTTTGGTTTAAAAATAATCGTTTCATATTTCCTTAGCTTATTATTGAAAATGCACTGATGAGTGAAACCTATTTTCAGACTTAATACCATAGACATTTCTTTAAACTGCAATGGCATAAGTAGTTTTTGGTTCTTTATCTGTGATGTCAGTCTGCACTTTGCTAATAGCACCAAGGGGACATCCTTACTGCAAGCTGTGGTAGTTTCTGATGGTTGTAAAGAACAGTAAACAGTACCTTGGCTAAGTGGATTTCAGTCAGATTGCAGATCCGCAGTAGGACTGCTCAGAATTTTGTCCTAGCTTTCGGCTTTCATCTCATCAACATATAAATTGTGTACTTTTACTGCTATAAATTACTGAGCTTTTACCATGTTTGAGAGAAATTTCATCATATAATGCGAAAGGAGAGAGATGTGGCTTAGAGGTGGAGAGCAATGACTGTAAAAAAATCACTGATGCATTTGATGGAGACCCTATTTGAATTTCTTTTTAGCCTTCTGTGACTTTGTAGAAATCACACCATCTCCTATCTACATATAAAGAGCTACAAAAATAGTGGGATAAACATTCTGCTCATCTTACCTCACTACCTGAAACTAAATTTGAACATAAATTCAGAAGCTGAAACATATGGCCCAGGATTCTGTTACACAAGCTTAAAAACAGAACTCTTGGACACAGGTTAGTAAGTCTTTGCTGTCTGTGCACCTATGTTGGTCACTCTAGTGCCCATACATCTAGTGATGTATAATAAGGGCAGATTTGACCAGAGAGAGATCTGTTGGCTGCTTATGCACAAAAGGCCAATTCCAAGTTGATTTCAGCATGAAATCTTATAGGTATCAACCTCATGACGCCGCATTTAACGCCTCACCACCTCCATCACTTTCTCCCAAATGTTAAAGAAACTCAGAGATGGGTCTCACTACAGCTTTTTTACTTGCCCAGGGCTTTCTCAAGCCCCATAAGCATGGACGTGTCCCTCGCCACCCTCCTCAGTGCCGCTTTTAAGCTGCAGTGAGCCCCAGTAAGCGGCTCAGTGATGTCAGTGGCGGACCTTCTGTGCATGCACGGACCTTCTGCGCTTGTGCAGAAGTCCCCGGCTCACGTCACTCAGTCAGACTGAATCCGACTGAGCCACTTACCAGGGGTTGACTGCGGGAGAACGGCGGCGCTGAGGAGGACAGCGAGGGACACAGCCATGCTTATGGGGCTGGAGGAAGCCCTGGGCAAGTAAAAAACTGCAGTAAGACTGTAACAAATGTTGTGGAGGAAGCTGCGGCGAATCACGCCGCCACCACAGCTGCCTCTATCTCCCTACCTAGCAGCGCTCCCGTGCCTCGGGCGTCTAGCACGCCGAGGACGGGTCTCTCCTCCGCACATGAGGTCGCATTGACGCGTGCGCGTGCACATCGTCACGACCTTTATGCGGCGAGGAGGCGTATCAGCTGACCTGCGGGTCGGCTGATGCCACACTATGCGCTCCTCGCCGTTGATTGGCCAGGCACAGGGGGGCGTGCCTCGGGGTCTCTCCAGGCTCTTAAACCCGGAAGAATCACTCGCAACTTGTCTGCTGTTGTGATCACTTCGTGTTAGCGCTCAGACCTTAGATAGATCCGGTGTGCTTTAATCCTGGAGAAAACCGGGGATTTCACACAGTGATAGGATTTGTTTTGATAGCTATATTATCATTATACTGTATATTATCTGTGTATGACTCTGGCTCGTTCTGACTACTCTTCCGCTCAGTGATTCTGTACCTCTGTCCATCTGATCCTTGTTGCCGACTCTGCCTGTTTTACCTTCTTGCCTTCTGATTTTGTACCGTATCTGCCTGTCTGTTGCCAACTCCATTAGTCCCACCTCTCTACTCTCACCAGAGGGCCCTTGTCTCTGGTGAGGGACTTTGTACTGTTTGTACCCACCAGCTCCTCTGGTGATGTATAGCTAAAACTATCAGTACTACTGTTGCACCAAGCACTACACTTTGTTACTTGCTACCACGTTAGCTTTCTTGTATACTTGTATTATTGGTGATTCTGCAGATCACCATATAATCAGGTATATATCTGTATTATAGGTGATACTGCAGATCACCAAATAATCAGAATTCTGTTTCTTGCTAACACAAATCATTACGAAGACTCATCTCTGAGTCTCTTTAATGTAAACAAAATAAGATACCTTTGTGGAACACAAAAGGGTCTCACTACCAATAACCAAGTTTGTAGACTTGGCTACTGTAATATTAGAACATTTCTTTCTGCAATGGTAAAGGGACACTCAAAGTACACTGCACACAAAGCATTGTTAGGCAGAAAACCAGAAAAAAAAATGTTTATTTATAATATTTTTGTTTGTATTGCTTCTGTTTTATTGCTAAACCCTATAAATAAAATGAATATGATAAAATGCACTGCACATACCCCTTTTAAATTTGTGGTATTTGCATTTATCTAGAAGAAACAAACGGAAAACCACTCCCCCATATAACGTAATTAAGTTTTATTATAACACTGACACACATTAAACGTTATACTCAACTCCAGCACAAGTATAAGAGCAGCGTGTGCTAGGCAGGGAAAGTCTGGGCAAACACATTGAGCAACCCTTCTATTGTATGTCCACACATGTGATCTACTTACGATCTGTGAATGCAATAAATGTTATGTGGGTAGGACCACTAGGACCCTCAGAGCCTAGTTTGGAGAACATAACAGGGGTATCTTGTCCCCATATTCTAAACGTACCATTTCCCATAACATTGCAGAATTCCATAGTGGTAATTTGGATACCCTGAGGCTTATTGGAGTAGAGTTCTGATGATCTGCCTCCTGGTGAGCATTTTTGTAAATTGTGCTCCTAGGAGACTTTGGAGATTTTGGATCTATAAATTAGAAAGTTTGGCACCCGCCGGTCTGAATGAGAACTTGGATGTAAGCACCTAAATAAACTAGTGTGTATTCTAGATAGTTTACGCTGATCCCAATTTTATGATATTTTGTTTGTTTGTATTGGTATTTCTATACATTTTGGTTGGTTGTATCACCTTTGTATCGCTGCTTATTGTACTTGATTTTATTTTAATTCCTCTATGGCAATGATGTATGTATTTTTTTATGTGATTTTATGGAAATGCTCAGTTCCATTAGAATTATGGAGTCGAATATTTATTTTTATTCCAAAAAGTTTTTAATGGCATAAGTCAAAATTAACAATACAATGTAAGCATAGTTTCATGCTGGATCATTTGAAATATGCTCAATTATCTTATCATATAACATGATTGTCATAACAGCTAGACAACCTTATTAAACAGTAGTTGACATCTTAAGTAAAATATTACATGGGATGGTATAATTAGTCATACTCATATTATAGATGTTATTTTTATTTTCTTGTTGTCAGATTGAAGGTATCTATGGTGGCATGTCATAAAATTGAATAGTATAGTCCAGTGGCTGAAAGATCTTCAATCCTGGGAGACTAAACCTTTCGGGAAATTGTTCAAATTGTCGTTAAGAATTGCATTAATTATTTTGGTAATCATCATATTAGACATAAGAGTGTAAGTTTCTGAAGTAAAAAGTAATGCGGATACCCATCTTCTGGCAATTATTTATTTTATTGGCAATATTAATTTCTGCCACCAGATGGCTCTTTTTTCTGTTTTTAGCTTATGTATAAGTTCAGTATATTTATTTTAAAGTGGTCTGAAACGCTGACATAACATTCAATAAAAATGTGTTTTCCTACTTTTTATTACTCATACAGTTATCACATTTGCTTTTGTGCACAAGTAATATTGTCTGTTTACAAATTACAAGTTTCCAAAGTGTAGTTTATCTTGCCCTAAAACCTGCCATTGCATTTTATTAAAACTTCTTTTTATTATATATTAACATCTTCTAATGAGCTTTTCTGAACTGTGTGTGTGCTTGAAGCACAGAGAGTTTCGCAGAGAGCTCCTTTTCACTTGTTACACTGTGTTTACACACATGTATCAACATTGAAATGCAAACAAAGAGACTGTTATCTCAAGTTTGGATGCGGATTTGAAGCTGAATAGCAGGACAAAGTTCTTTGTTTAACCATTTCAGTGATGTTCTGCTTTAAAAAAAATTCTGGGATAGTAGCTTTCCTTTCAAGCTGTAAGGAATCTTTTAGAGCAAAGTAGAAATGCTGGCTTTCAGATCACTTTAAGGGTAACATTCATTTTCGCTACTAGATTGCACTTATCCCCAGCTCTAGTCCATTCACAAGTTTAACATGGTAATTTGTGGCTATAAAGCTGCACGGTAAGAGAGGAGAGATCACCAGATGAAGGGGGAGGACCCCCCAAACACGTAGGGATGTAGGAAGTAGCTTGGTGGAGTGTTTGAAGTGGCGTCCTCAGAAGGGTGATTACACAGATGTGTTCCGAGTGTAGATGCAACCTAGGCGCTGGTAACGGCTGTTTGCTTGGACTGTCCCCACCTAGTACGCACTGCTTTTATACTTCTGCTGGAGTATAACTTTTAATTGTGTGTCAGTGTTTTAATAAAACTTATTACACTATAGGAGGTGTGGCTTTCCTTTTGTTTCTTCAGACTGCATTCACCTGCTTCTTGCTTCCTGTCCCTATAAGCTGCTTCCATGTGCATGTGCTTGCAATACGGAAGTGCTGGACTTTGCATTTACTGCATCAGACTGCTGTTTTGCAGGGCCACCAATTGGGTTAATCTACTGTATGCGTAATAATTCAAAGACTATAAAGCCTGATACAGCTTTGGAATGTCCATTTTAGTGATTGGACTATTTTTGTTTTTTCTTTTCTAGAAGACCAGGATGTTCCAAGCAGAACGGTTATTTTTCTCTCTGTTTGTGCCTTAAGCTAACCCTTTATGACTGTGAAAATGAACAATGCACTTACCCCAATGAAATAATACGGGGCAAAGGCAATGGTTAGCCAGAAGGGATTTCTTTTGTATATTACAGTTTAACTCTGCTAACTAAGGATTATTAGATGTACAGAATAAATGACATCTCACATAAATGTACTGTTTTTCTCATCATGAATTTTAGTACCTATTGCAAAACAGAAATGGGATCTGTATTGCTGACTGTGATTGAGATTTTGCGAGTTTATGTAATAGCAGATGGCAGACAAATGGGACTGAAAGGAGAAAGCAGGGGACTCAAATTTGATGACTCATAATAAGATATCAGTCTGTTGTTCTGAAGGAAAGAAAAATACATGTTATTAAAATTTATCAAGTTTGATCATCATCGGTGTGCATAAATCCCCTTCACAGAAAGAGTAACAATACCAGAAGCAATTACTCAACAAAGAATCTAAAATGGTCATGAAAGAAAATCCATTGTAATAATGATACAAGAGGAAGAAAATTGTAGCACTGATGAATCATTACAGTTCTATAAAGAAAAAACTTTTTCCTCTATATTTTTTCCTCTATATTACAATGTTCATAACTTTGTGATATATGCTAGATGCAATCAGGGCTGGTTCTAGACTTTTTGCTGCCTGCGGCAAACTTGTGAGGGTGCAGCCCTGCCCCAAATTTAGAATGATCGCAGCATCCAACAATTTTCTCTGCTTCATTTAATGTTCTCACATGACATGCTGCAGCTCAACACAATAGCACACTGGTTGGCTGTAAGTCTGTGACAAACAAACTACTCACCTTCAGCCACTCCATTCCTCCTCACTCAGGACAGCAGTGCCACCTCCTCCCTTCTGCTGTTAAAGTCAAATGAGACACTGCTGCTCTCCTGCTTCCCCCCTCCTCACTCACTGTCAGGCTCCTCACACAGCACAAAAAGCTGCTTTTCCCCAATGATGACCTCTTCACCTCGCTCTCCTCTCGCTTCTCATCCTACTCTGACCACACGCTGTTAGCGTAAACACAGTACAAACATGCTGCCCCTGTATTCTCTGCACCTGATGCAAATGTTTCACCTTGCTTCATGAGAGAACCGGCCCTGGATGCAATTCTTCTCCTACTTAGGATATGACTCCTGGTATAACAGAGTACCCAAGCAGCTCAGAGTGACCGAACTACTAGGAAAGTATAGGGGAGTAAAAGAGACTGAAAAGCCCTCTGTAACAATTGTGGAACTTTCTCCGTGATCGGTGCACAATGCATGCGCCGATACGGCGGAAATCCTCCACAAGCGTATAATTGCAGGAACCCAGCAAAAGGTGCTACGCACCCGTAGAGGGAAATTCCTGTCGGCAGATGGCGCTGAGGAGTGCAGAGGAACCAATCCTCTGTACCTCCACAAATGCCAGACAGGAATTGTACGAACCGCAGAACGCAATCGCAAGAGAAGCGATTGCGAATGAGAACGAGCTAAGGGACAGGTTGTATGTGTGTGCGCCAATCTAGCCGCCACCCCATGACAGCGCACACACAACAGCAGATGCGAAACAGAAACGCAGCCGCAAGAAAGGCGATTGCCAAAAGTGACACAAGGCAAATCAGAACAGAATACGAGGATAGCAAAGGCACAGCAAATCATACAATGAGGAGATACGAAAAATAACAAACGCTAACTGAACGCGAACACTGCACTCATTCGCAACAGTGCACGCGTTCATCCGTGGTCTCCACGTGATAAGCACAATAGAGACAAGCACGCCTAACTAACCACCGACAGACAAACATGTAACAGAGGACGCGAGCGCTTGCTTAACGGTTACCTCACCGAGCCTCCAGCAAGCGTTCGTAGCAGACAAGACAGACACACGAAAACAGGGACAGGCGAGAGATAGGATCCACAGCACTAGCGAAAGTGGCTAGCGCGATCCAGGAAGACAGAACAAAAGGATCCACAGTACTAGCGCAGGATGTTAGTGCGATCCAGGTACAGAGTTGCAGAACAGAAGGATCCACAGCACTAGCGCTAGGCGAGTGCAATCCAGGCAGACAGAGTAGCAGAACAGAAGTATCCACAGCACTAGTGAAAGTGGCTAGCGCGATCCAGGTACAGAGTAGCAGAACAGAAGGATCCACAGCACTAGCGGAAAGTGGCTAGCGCGATCCAAGGAGACAGAACAAAATGATCCACAGCGCTAGCGCAAGATGCTAGTGTGATCCAAGTGAGACAGATCAGAAGAGATAGCTGGTAGCAACCGCTGCACCAGCTATACTCCAAGAACAGAGATCAGAACCATTTCCTGTCGACCACCGCTGGGACAGGACAATAGCAACAGAACAAACAAACAGATAAGCAATCCTAACTGCACTAAGGAAACCTGCCTAGTGCAGTTTTCCAGGAATTACTCTAAGCTGATCTTCAAACAAAGAGCAAGGCTGACACTCCTCCAGGAGTGTTACACAGGACTGAATCCTTATGACCAGCCAAGCATTGTGGGAAACACATAGTACTTATAGTACACGCCTCCAATGAATGTGGCCAGGCAATTTGAATGACAACGTATGCAAATTCCTCAGCAAGCACAAGCTGCAAAACTGACAGAAGCTCTCCTTTCCAGAGTCCTGCAGCATGCAAACCTAAACAATGGTAAAAAAAACTGCCTGCCTGCACAGGCAGCTGAGCAGATCATTACACCCTCCTACTAAAGAAGCAATTCTCAGTGTAGCTTGCCTTCTTAAAACAGAAGAAAATTGCAATAATTCAGCTTTAAGTGAGTGACTGTGGTCTCCCAGAATGCATCATTACTGAATATGCAAATTATCTCTTTATGCCCCTGAAGCCAGGTTTACATCCAGAAACGCTGGTGTATAGCAAGCGTATAGCTTATCAAAGTTACAGAGCCACACTAACCCAACATGCAGACAGCCTGTTTCGGACTGTTGATCCTCCTCCTGGTATGTCTGAGAATGTTTCATTTATCCAGGTTATGTCTAAGCAGATAATCTCATCTCAGCACCTGATCCCCACTGTGCTAGACCGTAATGTTATTATGGCTGGGGGGGGGGGGGATTTCTCAAGAAATCCCTTGTAATTTGGGTGTTGGCGATAGCTGGACCCCGAATAACGTGTCTACCTCGAGTTGCTACAACTCAGAGGGGGAATAGTTTTTAACATTACCTCTAAGTTTCAGCATTAGCAGGATGAGAAGTCTTTCAACTCACCCTGCGCCCAACTGAATGATGACGGGCTAATACATACACCGTCTAAGTGCCTGGCTAAAGGTGTGTGCTGAATCCAAAGTGTCTGGAACAAGATAAAAGAGCACTGTATATTGAAAACTACCAGCGTCAGAGCCCCTTCCCCTTTACCCATTACCGGATGGTTATTTAAGTTTTATATAGATGACCCTTCCACCTCTTTAGTGAACTAGTTTTATTTTCATCCATTATGAATACTTCCCCTTCTTCAAAAGAATGGCCTTGCACCTTGATTTGTAACTACACTGCAGGATCTTGACCTGCAGATTGAACCCTCCTATTTTGAGTCATGAACTTACTCAAAGATTGCTTGGTTTAGCCAGTGCTGAAATCTTTTGAGGCTGTGGAATGTCTCATTTTCAGAGAGAAAGGTTTGCAATAACATGAAAGAGATTATCTTTGACAAACCCGAACAACCATGCTAAAACATCCTTAAAGGACAACTGAAGTGAGAGGGATATGGAGGTTGCCATATTAATTTTCTTTTAAGCAATACTGGTTGCTTGGCAGCCCTGCTGATCTATTTGGCTGCAGGAGTGTCTGAATAACACCAGAAACAAGAATGCAGCTAATCCTGTCAGATCTGACAATAATGTCAGAAACACCTGATCTGCTGCATGCTTGTTCAGGGTCTATGGGCTAAAAGTATTAGAGGCAGAGGATCAGCAGGGCAGCCAGGTAACAGGTATTGTTTAAAATGAAAGAAATATTGCAGCCTCCATATCCCTCTTACTTCAGTTGTCCTTTAAATAGAGCAGGGAACCTTTAACACCACTGGTGATCAGGAAGAATGCTGTTTAATCTTTAGAGTCAGCCCACACCTTTAGCCACATTCAACTAATTAACATCTGCCTAATAGTATCAATTAGCTAAACTGAGTTAAATAAGCTGTCCTTATAAAATGCATAGAAAGATCCTTCACTTACAAGGAGTGAAGAAGTTAGGCTCGGATCCCATCTGCCGTTGGACCACGTGTGGCCAGTGGGAGCGGACAATGTAGTGTCCACTCCGATGGTCTCCTGTGGTCCAGCTGTAGCTGTCCAGCTGGGCAGTTGTGTTATGCCCGGTACACACCATATCATTTCCTGTCAGATAGTCAAAATTATTATTTTCAACTTGTCCAATCTGATTTCGGATAATTTTTTCTGCCAATTTTGTATAGAGTGATTGGAAAATCATTCAGACAAACAATCGGAAATCAGATCAGACCTGTCCGAAATAATCGATTCTATCCGCCTGTCAGACAGTAAATTCCATGTGTGTACCGGGCATTACCCCCATAGGATATATGGGTAACGCATCTGCCTGCCCAGGATTAATGCGGACTGCCCAGAAGAGCAGCCCACTTACTGCAATGGATGCCGGCAGCATGTGAGGCACAAATAGAGGAGCAGGACTTAAAAGATGGATAGGCATCATGTATGGGCAACATAGGACAGGTAATGTATAAATGTACACACAGGGGGGACACATATATACACTAGAGGGACAGCAGCAAGATGGAGAATGTGTGAGTGCGGCCAATTCCCGAGAGATTTTGTGCTTAAAGTGGATCCGAGGTGAACTTTTACACATTGCATAATTGTGTTCCTTTCCTATTGTTTATAGGGCATTCCTCAAGCCAAATACTTTTTTGTTTTTATTTTAATACTCTAATTCCCTATAAACTAAAAAAGCCACACCCACAGGTTTTCAGATAGCCTTGGCAGTAGCAAGAGCTCATGGGAGCTCAGTCTGGGCAGGTGGAGGGGGAGGTATTACTAGCCATTGATTTCAGAGGCAGAGTGGAGGAGGGAGGAGGAGAGGGGATTAGGATGATGGCTCAAGATACAGATAAGGCTGCCTCTGTGTAATGTTTACAAACAACATGGCTGCTGTCATTGTATCACAGGAATAAATAATCATATCCTATTGAACCTGTTTGCAGCTAGATTTGCTGTGTAAACAATCTAAACTTTAGATAAGATATATAGACAAGTTACTTGTTATAGTTAGTTTTTCATCTCGGATCCGCTTTAAATTGCCTTAGGTGTATGGGCAGCCAACAGATCTCTCTCTAATCAGATTCGATCCGAGAGAGATCTGTCTCTTGGTCGAATCTACCCATAATCACTAGATGTATGTGCCACCTTTACTCTCCAGGAATGGTGAAACATCTTCTAGAGGACAAGGGCGTACATCTGAAGTTACTTGAATTTTTGTCACGTACCTGTGGAGCGTGAATCCTCTGTGTGTGTGGATGAGCACAGCTCTGGAGACCAGATGAGTGCACCTGAAGGTGACTGCTGAGTGCGGCTGGATGATCTGATGCAAAGTAGAGATACAACAGACAGAAGATGTAGTCAGGAGGAATAAGACAGGAGTTCATCAATAGAAAATCAGACAAGATACACGAACGAAAGACAAATTTATGGTCAGAGTATTGCCGAGGATCAAAAGCCAGGATATCAGTTCATAAAGGGGTTAGTCACTCAGGAAACAGGATCACAGCAAGGGTAGCATTTTTAAAACATAATGCAGGAAGTGAGGTCACATGTGCAAACAGCACATGTCAGCGCTGCGTAATATGTTGGAGCTTTATAAATACAATAAATAAATAAATGTATAGCACATTCCAGACATTAGATGGCCTGGGAAAGTCTAAAGGTCCTAGAGGGAAAACAGTTCTGTAGGAAGAGTCCTGAGCTGGTGGGTTGCCATGGGCAACCACTCACTGAGGCATGACACTTTTATTTTGGATAAGATGCCCAACATACCTCTATAAACATTCCCAGGTCTTACACTCGTCATTGGTTTTAATTGCTTTATTATATAAATCCTCTTTCTCAAGTTAGTTCAAATAGTTTTAAATAATGGGAACACTGTTTAGTAAGTGACTGGCTGAAAACTAGTAGCAACATCTAGCAAAAGTAAGTGATGGTATCACCCAGTTTTGCATCAATTTACTAGGTATTTTTTTTTATTGGAGTGGGCTTTTAAAGGGGCACTATTGCTAAAATCTTCTTTTTTAGACCCTTTAGTGTAAATATGAGTTGTTTTAGGATTGATATTTCACATGAATCAGTCTTTTTGCAATGTATTTGTTTACTAGTAATAAACATATAAAGGCATTTATTATTATTATTATTATTTAGTATTTATATATTTATATTATTTAGTATTTATATAGCGCCGACATATTACGCAGCGCTGTACAGTGTATATATATATATATATATATATATATATATATATATATATATTGTCACTAACTGTCCCTCAAAGGAGCTCACAATCTAATCCCTACCAATGTGTGCTCATTGATGCCGCCGCTACATTGCACAGATCGGAAAGCCGGTCAGGTTACCAAGGAAACGGATAACAATAGGTGTCCATTTCATTGCCAGCTCAGGAACAGGGGGTCCTTGGCGGCCGGGCTGACGTATGTCTTCCACACGCAGCCGCACACAACAATATCTTATGCTGTACGGAGGAGAGGCAGCGTCCTTCAGTTTACGGCGGATGCTGTGCGCACAGTAACTGCTCATTCGTGCAGTTACAAAGTTGGGAAATAAGAAAAGAGATGGACAGAGGGTTGTAAAATAACGACAGCACATCAACCACTAACAGAGGCATCCCTATTACAGAATGGTTTAGGCTGCATTGGCATCGGGAAGGTAAAAGTACCGACGTGACTGCATGCCTTTATATGTTTATTACTAGTAAACAAATACATTGCAAAAAGACTGATTCATGTGAAATATCAATCCTAAAACAACTCATATTTACACTAAAGGGTCTAAAAAGAAGATTTTAGCAATAGTGCCCCTTTAAATACTTTTTTGGAAACTGTTATTAGCTGTTTAGGTCTTGCTTATCATTAGTCTGAAATTTACCAAATTCTGCAGTATTAGTCTTGCAGGAGAAAAGCCAAATGTCAGTATTCTAGATGCCATTATCTTTCCTCATAAAAGCTTTGCGCTCCATTGTAAATAGATCTGGCGAAAGCATTTTACATTTATTTTTAGCTTATTAGAAAAACTGTAAGCATTCAGCATTTCCTTTCTTGTGAGAGGCACTGAAAATGTCACCTCTTTGATTTTACTGATTTGTTGAACAAAAGGCAATAGGAAAAAAAATGACAAGGTTACTAAATAGAGCCCAGCTACGTGTCATTATTGGCCTACTGGTGCAATCTATATACTGTAATTGTGTTCAAGATAAAAGATCACCTATGGCTATGCACATACATTTATTGTACAGCTTCCTGATGATGCTTTCAGTTATAAATGCATTCTGAAAAATAAATAACACTTGTATTATATAAATAAACATCTTTCAAATAAGTAATTTAATAAGCATACATTGTGCCTTCCAGTCCTCATCGTACTCAAGGCCTAGGCCGGTTTTGTTGTTGCTCTATATCCATGTGTAGCAGTACCCTTCCCATTACACGTGCAGCCCCTTTTTTCATGAGTATTTTACATGTACATCAGCCCCTCTCTTTCATAATATGGGTGAAAGAGGCTCCCTGGTGTGTATAACATTCTTAAAAGCAAATAAAAATGAAAAAGTGTTTCCTGTGTCTTTTCTCCAGGGTGTCAAGACACCCCAACCATACCACCCTCTCTTTCATGTACAGCTCCTTTGAACAGCAGCTCCCCTCTTTCATGTGCTGCTCCCCATTTGCTGTCTTAATTTCCCATTTGCAGCCTAATCTTCCATAATCACCAACTCTTCTTTCGTGTCCATCTGCCCCTCGTGCAGCAGCCACCCTAGGCCCGGGCCTCTGTGGCCTTTCCAGAAATGTGTTCCTAAATGTACTCCTTCCCTATATATCAGGCCTTCTCCTCCTTCCACCCGCACCCAGCTATAATAGCAGGTAAAGAGTAGTGTTGATATTTGAATCAAGCATTTACTAGATGTTACTGCCAAGGACTGGCAGTAAATGTGAGGACTGGCAAAATGTTCACCCTCAATCAGCTCCTATGCCCCAATCTCCATCGCAGCCTTCGCCTTATGTGGTGCGTCAACGCTTGAACCAGAGGTGACTGGGTAGCACCTGCTCGACTTCGGTTACACTCAGGTCTTGTGTGCGCAAAGTATAGGAGCTGAAGGGAAGAGGGCAATGATACCACCAGAACTGCACAAAATACAGGAGTCCGTAACAGTCCAAGTCGGCAACGTACAATCAATAGTAAGGAAGTACAGAATCTGCAGGCAAGGGGTAGTCAATCACAGTCCAGGGTGGTCATACACAGTAGATTAGCGTTTATGAGGTACCGATTCAGCAGGCTAGAAAATGTCCAATAACAATCCAAGGTCATACACGAGAGTCCGAGAGGCAAGGTACAAGGGGTAAGGCAAGGCAAGGTCAAGACAATTCTGACTGGGTCCAGGCAGCAATCCAAATCATATCCAGAGGACAAGCAAGGTCATAATGAGAAATCCACAGAGAAGTACAACACCCAGTAGTAACCCTAAGGTAACAAACGTTATAATGGGCGGCGATCAAAGATCAGGAATTGCTTTTATGCAAAACAACACCGAATTAGCCACACAATAAAACTACAATTCCCAGCAGCCCTGCAGCCAGAGAATTACAATGAGGTTGCTATCATTTAATTGATTGCTCAGCTGAGCAATCAGTATTGCCATCTGAGGGCATAAGAGCGGTTCTGAGCCACGAGCGCTCGCTTAAAATCACAGGACAGGTGCGCACAGCTGCAGGGATGCGGAAGAGGAAACTCGCTGCCGCAATCTGTGTCTAGTGCTGCTCGAGCCTTCGCTGGATCCAGTGACAGGTAAGATTGTTACATATATATTGTATGTTACCCCTGTGTTACTAATGTTGTTGTTCAAATACGTCATATCAAATTCGGAACACCTGAATACTGCCAAACACCACACTTCAGCATCATTTCAGTGCCAAACAAGAGGGTCAGGTCAGGGGCACTTCACTTACTTCTGCTTCATGGCATGTTTCACTTGTCTCTGATGCTTTCTGTATTACTCCTTCAGAAGAAGTCCTGTGAAACGTGCCATAAAGACCAAGTAAGTGACCCTACTCACTTGTTCTGTTTGGTGCTGAAGTGTGGTGACGGGTAACATACAAAACATGCAATGCACATTAGTTTACCAGCCTATTTACTATCACATGCATAACAAACAGGAGGCTGAACTACAACTTAAAAGAGGCACTTTAATGACATAGAGTAGTATGTAATGCATTATTCAGGGTACCAAATTTCACATTAATTATCCTAGTTTTAGAAACACGTCCTTAATCTATATATTGCTGTATGTAAATTGGTATTTTGGTATGTAACACCAATCCACAACCCCCCCCCCCCCCCCCCCAAGATGTTTAGCCAAAACTACGATTCCACATAGCCTTCTTCTCCCAGTGCAGTCTATGGGGACAGATGTTGTTTTTGTTCTTTTCGGAACATACAACACACAGACATCCCACAGTTGAGCACCTGCCAGGTGCTGAGGAAAGATTTTACAATGGACAAACATTGATTAAAGCGGAATATAACCCTGCATTTCAACTTTGCTCTAAAACATTATTTACAGCATATTATATGCAAAAAGCATTTTTTTTAACTAGACCAGCATTGGAAGGGTTAAACACAGAGGTTTTAAGTTCCATGGAGAGATATGCAGACGTTCAGATAGTTACATTCTATTTAGTTATATGTATATATTTAGAAATGTTACACACTCTTTGGCTGTCCTCCAACTCCTTCTCAGTGAGAGAGATGAGTCACATTCAACACTTAGATACATTTATGTAAACAAAATGTATCTCTCTCAAGTTCGGATGCGTCTGCAGAAATCTCTAGGAACTTTAAAGCCCTGTGTAACCCTTCCAATGCTGGTCTAGTAAAAAAAAAATGCTGGTTGCATATAATATACTGTAAATAATGTTTTAGAGCAAAGTTGAAATGCAGGGTTATTTTCGCTTTAAACAATTTCTAAATACATATTGTGATATACTCTAACTTTAATCATTAAGTTACATTCAGTAAAGTCCCTCAGTTAATATCTACTTGTTGTTCTTAACAAGTATTTCCAATACACTAATTTCATGAGTATTAAAGATAAAACATAAACTCTTGAAGTAACAAGAACAGAGGAGCAAAATTAATTATTTTTGAAGGAAAACTGAACAATAGTTGGTGGGTATTTATGTATTACACCTTTGCCAAGACAGCCGGCCTATCTATATTCCATGCATAAAAAATGTTGAAGAGCAGCTGAATCATCATAAATCAGCTGCTCTAAACCGTGGTGGCGGCAGTGCTGGCTGAAAATCAAAGATACTGAAACTCTGGCCTAAATGGCGGGCCAAATTAGCATCCATTAATCCTGCTATATATGATTTCATAATTTGTGCAAATAAACTTTAACACCTTGCTGTTGTCAGCCAACATAATATATGGATTCCCACAGTAGCTGCTGCAAGGTGCAATTCAAGAGGGGTATGGAGGCATCTTTCCAGTTATAACAGCCAGATGTGCCCCCATTATGAGGTAAGTCCCTCCCCAGTATAAATAGCCAGATGTGCCCCCACTATAAGTCAGCCACCCTCGCCCTAGCCAGATGTGCCTCAAGTATAAGCCAGCTACCCTTCCCCATAGCCAGATGTGTCCCCAGTATTATGCAGCCCCCCTTTTCATAGCCAGGTGTGACCCTAGTAATCGGCAGCCCCCCTCCCCATAGCCAAATGTGCCCATAGTAAGTAGCTTTTCTCCACATGTAGAGCACATGGCAGGTGACTGACCTGTGCCTCCCACTTATTTGCAGATCAGAATGGAGTGTGTAGCAGTGACTCACCTTTCAGTGCTGCTGATCCCTTTTCAGCCTGTCTGTCCCAATAACTGTGTCTCATCTCTATGATGACTTCTAGTGATGTTTTGAGACACAGCGAGTGGGACAGACAGGCTGAAGAGGGATCCCCCCAGCTGTGACAGCTAAGTCCATGCTGCATGCTCCACTTTGCAAAAAGCAGGGCCCCTCAGGGGTGCACAGATCAGTAACCTACTGTACGCTACACTCTACATGTGGCAAGGGGGGGGGGCATGGACACAGCTTCCTGCACAGCCCAGCTCCAATCAGCATATAGTGGGGAAGGGGCACAGCCTTGCATAATAGAATTGTTGGACAGCTGCTGTGAGGTGACTCGAGTATAAGCTTAGGGCAATTTTTTTTTGGGTGTGTACGGTAGGTATGTACGATATACAACTCAAAAATTGTGCTGTAAAGTGTGAATACTTTAAAACATAATGCCATGAAAGTGCAGTTAAAAGTAAAAATATAACTGAAATAAATGTTTGATGACACCACTCATAGCATTTCACAGAAGCAATTCTCTTAGTTATACACACCTGTCGTTTTTGAAGGTACTTTGCAAGGCAGGTTATTACAACTTGCTTCAGTCGCTCTCATGTATAATGAAAACAGGAGCCCCAGCTAACAGAATATTTAAAGCTGCCAACATGGTACCCCATTGGGCTATTACAAGCGGACCACTGATCAGCCCCGGCAGGAGCTTTGAAAATGCTCTTTGCTTGGGCTCCAGTTTTCATTATACAGAAAAGTCTCAAAGAGCAGGGAAGAGTGGAAGTGGTGGCCCCAACTGTTAAAACAGCAGAACATGGGGCTGCAGTGTCAGGGGAGCCTGGCATATAGTGGCTGACAGAGGGAGAATGCCACGTAGCCTGGCTCTACAGCAGCAGATGTCAGGAGTGTATCGGGAGCCTGGCAATGTGGCACCAACTGCATAAAATTATACTGGACTGAGGTAGCAGTGCAGTGGTGCTGAAAGACAGCTCCACAGCACAAACCTCACTCTAGCATCGCCTGTCAAGTAGGAGCATTGAGTGAGGCTCTTTTTGCTTAGCCATCGCGCATGTGATTGTGACAGTTGGATTCTTTGATCACTCTGTGCAATGATAACCAGGTGATACGTAGCTTGCACAAACAATCACAGATAGTATCAATGATTAATGCTGTCTGAATGAGGACAGAAGGAAATGGGGTCAAGGGGTTAAATACATACCTGTCCTGACATCTTCAGGGCACAGGAGAAACTCTGTGCCCCCCTCCCCTTGGCAGTTCAGTGGTGGCCATGTTTCTGAAGGCTGACAGAGGGGTTCAGAAATATTTGCCTGTTTGGCCACAGCTGCTGACCTGGGGGTGGGCCACGGCCAGTCAGGAGGGCATGGCTAGAGCCTTGGCAGCCAGTTAAAAAAAAAGTCACCAGGGCAAGTCTCCGAAGGGGGGTGGAGCTGTCAACTGCCTGGTGGAAAAAAACATTGGAACAGGTGAGTATTTAACCCCACAAGACACTGTGGTAAATTCTCAAGAAGATGGAATCTAAAGTTTTCATGTGCGAGAGCCAGAGCCGGGACAAGGTCCTCCAGCACCCAAGACCGAGACACCAAAGTGCGCCCCCCCCATCCCTCCCACCCCAGCCGCCACACACTGATTGCTATTAGAGTAAGAGGCACCCCAGGGCCCACAACACTTTAATCTCTAGTTATCTGGCTTGCAGTCACTGCTATGTATCCCCTTTTCTTATTTCTCACTGCTTCAAACACAGTAGGGGAATAATAGCTGAGGGAGTTGTGCTCCACCTCCTACACTTCGCCCTGAGGCTGGAGCCTCTCTCGCCTCTGCCTCGGCCCGGCCCTGGCGAGAGCAATTTCACATCCTGCAAGATGTGAAACGGCCATTGCATGGTCGGATCTTTGCCCCTTCACCTATCTCCTCTTCTCACTATATGTTGCTCTATAATTATTATTGATACAGAATGAACAGATTGATGCATCTGTGATTGATCCAAAGGTAGAGTGCAATAAATTCCACTTCGTTACGAATGGCGCCCATCTCTTTTGACACTTTGTGTTTGAATCATGAATAACTATACTATATTTTGGTAAAATAAATTGCAAGATTTAAAGAACACCTGAAGTGAGAGGGATGTGGAGGCTGCCATTGCCTAGCTGTCCTGCTTATCCTCTGCCTTCAATACTTAGATAATAGACCTTAAACAAGCATGCAGATCAGGAGTTTCTGACTGAAGTATTACAGGATTAGCAGCATGCTGATTTCAGGTATGTGATTCAGGCACTACTGCAGCCGAAGAGATTAGCAGGACTGACAGACGACTGGTATTGTTTAAAAGGAAATAAATATGGCAGCCTCCAGTTCTTAGTACACGCGTTCTTTAAATAATGGCCATAATTTACTAAGCTCATCTCCTGTTTTTAATAATGATTCTGTGCTGTTTTTACTGTTATCACCATGGTGATAAAGCATTTAGTATTTACTAATCAATTTACCTAAGGCAAACCTTAAAATAAGGATTCTCTTTTTAAGTTAAGGAGAGATTTCTAAAGCTAAGGTTTCAATCCTTAAAAAAACAACAAAATTCTAAAGTTAAAGACAGGATGTTATTTCACAGAGAGAAATTCTAGTGTAAAGTGTGTGAGGAGTTATCACCAAGCCTGAGCTGTTGTTGAAGTGGAGGGTTACTACAGAATGTAATGTAAAGTGAAGCATTCTAAGCTGTCAGTATTATTTTTTACTAGTTTATGCAGAAGGGATATGCTCTGTGTAGAGATAAATATACATACACACACACACACAAATTCCCACACAGACCCACAGAAAAACACACAGACCCAGCCACACTCATACAGTCACAGCCTCTCTCTTTCTGTGGCTGTCCTACAAACGCTAGCTGTAATTGTCCTGGCAGCGGGAGGGGTGGAGCTACATCCTGTCTGCATGTGCTCCTTCCCTCCCTATCTGTTTCATGTGTGAATAACTACAGAGGTGACAAGTTAAGGTGTGTACACATGTCCAACTATTTTGAACAACTTGTCGTCTGACTTGTAATTTGAATGACTTGTAGTGCAAACATGTTATGTACACACTGACCAACAAAGAGGCTGATATGCTAATTTATTTAATTTACATGTCATTTAACCAACTTGATAATGGACAATGGACTGGATAGAACAATGGACTGGATTAAATGACTGATAAAACAACTTGTTGTTTGAACATCTATTAGTTGGACAATCGACTAAAAGTCATTTGTACTCATGTACGGACAGTTGTTTGAACGGCAGTTGAGTGTTGAACCGCCGGGAGCTGGCATTTTCCCGTAAGGTGAATAATAGCTACCGCTGCTGATTGCTTTGCACCGCAGCACCCCGACGACACGCCGCAGGCCATTCAATGCGTGCAGGAGAACGGCTTCTGCATGCATTGTCTAATGTGAAAGAGACCTCAGAATTTGGTGAACACCATATAAGGAGTACCAAGGGGGGAAAACACTGGTTTAACTGTCAGAGGGGTAATAGACAACCCCATGCTGTGCTCTGCTTGCCAGAGCAAAAGAAAGGGGAGACGGGGTAGGTGTGTCACTCTGCTACACTCTCTGCATTAACCTGAATACAAACCAATATTTTATAGCTCAAAAATCTCCATTTATATTTGTATAAATATTATATATAGGTGAAATGCACACTGAAGCCCTGTACTCACGCCATGCTGCCAGTGTCAGTGCTATAGCAATAAAGCTAGATTCCATGACAATGCAGTTATACAAACACAGCTGTCATCGTTATTAGGACACATGGAAAACTTTGATCTTTTATTACAAGGTTTCCTTAGATATTCTTATATTCCCTTGATTTGCGAATTATGGATACCATCATACACTTTTCACTTTGTGATAAGCCGGCGTCGTGCGCGCGTGCGCGTGGCGAAGTAATGACAGACCTAGCCCGTTTTTAAACGGGCTAAGTGACTAGTGTTACTAGTACCTGAGGAAAACAGATCACTACATCAGCCAATTGCTGCATTTCACTGTGTCTAATTCTAAAATGTTGAATCTGTAACTGTTAAAAACAAAAAGTAGCAAAATTACAATCTCAGTTTTTGTATATTGGAAAATGAAATTTTGCAGCATCATCGGTGTGGAGCTTGTGCACTGAAGATGCCAATTTTCATTCATATTCAAACTGTCTTTGCTACAAAGCTAAATTCTGACATCCACTATCATCTTATCAGGGTAATTTAATGGTTGAACTTGAAATAGAACGGCTATCAGAAAATTATGTCTTAAAATATACATAAATCAGTTCAGAGCCTTTCAAAGATTGCATTACTGAAAACAGATCACTATATAAAGTAACAATTATCGGAGTAATTTTTTTTAGCTGGTTATTTACCAAAGATGAGCTTACGGTGAAGTTAAGGAGGAAATGAACCCTCTTGAAAAACGTACCTAGCACTAATGTTTCAACTGGAGCTGTATTACTGTACGGCAGCTACTGGACCACTCCCAACCACTCACATGTTTCATTCTGACTTGGTGCAAAATTTAAAGGGACCTCAACTCAAATTCCCAGATAGCCAGTGGTTTTACACAACACCTGAAGAAATTACATTGTTATTTTCCCACATCTAAAGACATGTGGTTAAGCCCCTCAGTCAGTGGCAAGGCCAATCTCATAGATTTACACAGACTTGCTTGAGGTTGCCCGCAGTGCTGTGTATGAATTGGTGAGTGCAGTGGTACAGGGGCAATCTGTTGTTGGATCCTCCTTGATGTCTAACTGCACCACATGAGGTTAGGAGTAGAGATGGCTCGAACCTCCGATTTTCGGTTCGCGAACCTCAAACGTGAACCACCGCAAAAAGTTCGGTTTGCGCAAACTTTCGCGAACCGCAATAGACTTCAATGGGGGGGCGAACTTCGAAAACTAGAGACATTTATGCTGGCCACTAAAGTGGTGGAAAATATGTTTCAAGGGGTCTAACATCTGAGTTTTTGCATTGGGGAGTGGGATACACGCCAAAAGTCCCAGGGAAAAATCTGGATTTGACGCACAGCAACATTTTAAGGGCAGAAATTACATTGCATGCTAAATTGGAGGCCTAAAGTGCTTTAGACATCTTGCATTTGTATACATCAATCAGGTAGTGTAATTAGTGTACTGCTTCACACTGACAGACCAAACTCACTGTGTAACGCAACGCACACAGCAGCTTGTGTAGTGACGCCCATGCTGGACTGGTGCGCACCATGACAAGAGTGCAGGTGATGGCGGCTTTCCAGCCCATATGGCAACTCAATGACAGAACAGTGACTGTCCAGCTGATCGAATTTGGCCTGTCCACAATGAAGCAACATCCCTTATCTTGGGTGAGCACACCCCGCCCGAGACACTCATATAGCCGACGGTCATTGCTTCATCGTGATACGCAAGACCCTTCGCCACGGCAAGGTAACGATCACGAAGAGGAATTGGCACATGTACATGCCTTTTGTTTTGTTGTTGCAGCTGCATTGCGGAGAAGGCAGTCAAGCGGCCTGCAGGCAGAGATGCTGTGTGAAAATCGCAAAAATCTATTAACCCTTCGCACACTCACATGCAAATGTTCAAACAATGCATTCACAGATTCACTCATCCAGGCACAACTGTTATCCCTACAGCTAAATTAAAAGCCAGGGTTTTAGTTCACAGAAGAATGCATTCTTATGCTTAGTCACCTATACTGCGCAGAAGTACCCAGGTAAACATAGGTGTCCTAACTCTGGCCCTGTAACATGCATAGTGCAGACATGCAAACACATTCATTGCATCAAACCTATCAATGGATTAGGAGCACACATCCTAACTTCCTCTCCTGGGAAAGACGGTGCATCTTACCAATCGCACAAGGGAGCTAACGTTATGTGTCCATGTGCACCCTGCGCATACACCAGCATAAGCTGTGTGCATGCTGACAAATACATACAGGGGAAGGAGGGAGTGCACTGAATTGGACCCTAGCCACAGGGGTCAGTAGTAAAATGGAAATACATATATCCAGGCACATCGCCTCTAGTTAGGACATTAAATAAATTATTAGGGAAAGGGAGGTGCTGAAGGGGGTGTGGCTAGAAAACAGCAAAAATCTATTAACCCTTCGCACACTCACATGCAAATGTTCAAACAATGCATTCACAGATTCACTCATCCAGGCACAACTGTTATCCCTACAGCTAAATTAAAAGCCAGGGTTTTAGTTCACAGAAGAATGCATTCTTATGCTTAGTCACCTATACTGCGCAGAAGTACCCAGGTAAACATAGGTGTCCTAACTCTGGCCCTGTAACATGAATAGTGCAGACATGCAAACACATTCATTGCATCAAACCTATCAATGGATTAGGAGCACACATCCTAACTTCCTCTCCTGGGAAAGACGGTGCATCTTACCAATCGCACAAGGGAGCTAACGTTATGTGTCCATGTGCACCATGCGCATACACCAGCATAAGCTGTGTGCATGCTGACAAATACATACAGGGGAAGGAGGGAGTGCACTGAATTGGACCCTAGCCACAGCGGTCAGTAGTAAAATGGAAATACATATATCCAGGCACATCGCCTCTAGTTAGGACATTAAATAAATTATTAGGGAAAGGGAGGTGCTGAAGGGGGTGTGGCTAGAAAACAGCAAAAATCTATTAACCCTTCGCACACTCACATGCAAATGTTCAAACAATGCATTCACAGATTCACTCATCCAGGCACAACTGTTATCCCTACAGCTAAATTAAAAGCTAGGGTTTTAGTTCACAGAAGAATGCATTCTTATGCTTAGTCACCTATACTGTGCAGAAGTACCCAGGTAAGCATAGGTGTCCTAACTCTGGCCCTGTAACATGCATAGTGCAGACATGCAAACACATTCATTGCATCAAATCAGATTTGACGCACAGCAACGTTTTAAGGGCAGAAATCACATTGCATGCTAAATTGGAGGCCTAAAGTGCTTTAGACATCTTGCATTTGTATACATCAATCAGGTAGTGTAATTAGTGTACTGCTTCACACTGACAGACCAAACTCACTGTGTAACGCAACGCACACAGCAGCTTGTGTAGTGACGCCCATGCTGGACTGGTGCGCACCAGGGGCGTAACTAGAAATCACTGGGCCCCCCTGCGAATATTTGGATGGGCCCCCCCCCCCCCCCGTAGGTGCCAAATAATCGTAATGGGGCAGCGTTTCACTGTAAATTAATTGTAAAGTGGGCAGCATTTTACCAGACAATCGTAATGTGGGCCAGAAAATCGTAATGTGGGCAGAGTTCACCAGAAAATCGTAATGTGGGCCTTTAGAAAATCATAATGTGGGCAGAGTTCACCAGAAAATCGTAATGTGGGCACCAGTCACCAGAAAATTGTAACGTGGACAGCATTCACCAGACAATCGTAATGTGGGCAGCGTTCACCAGAAAATCATAATGTGGGCAGAGTTCACCAGAAAATCATAATGTGGGCAGAGTTCACCAGAAAATCGTAATGTGGGCACCAGTCACCAGAAAATCGTAACGTGAGCAGCAGTCACCAGAAAATTGTAACGTGGACAGCATTCACCAGACAATCGTAATGTGGGCAGCGTTCACCAGAATATCGTAATGTGGGACAGAAAATCGTAATGTGGGCAGAGTTCACCAGAAAATCGCAATGTGGGCAGCAGTCACCACAAAATCGCCATGTGGGCAGCAGTCACCAGAAAATCGCCATGTGGGCAGCAGTCACCAGAAAATCGCAATGTGGGCATCAGTCACCAGAAAATCCTAATGTGGGCAGCATACACCAGAAAATCGTAATGTGGGCAGCAGACACCAGAAAATCGCAATGTGGGCAGCAGACACCTGAAAATCGTAATGTGGGCAGCAGACACCAGAAAATCATAATATGGGCAGCAGACACCTGAAAATCGTAATGTGGGCAGCAGACACCTGAAAATCGTAATGTGGGCAGCAGGCACCTGAAAATCGTAATGTGGGCAGCAGACACCTGAAAATCGCAATGTGGGCAGCAGACACCTGAAAATCGTAATGTGGGCAGCAGACACCTGAAAATCGTAATGTGGGCAGCAGACACCAGAAAATCGCAATGTGGGCAGCAGTGACCAGAAAATCGTAATGTGGGCAGCAGACACCAGAAAATCCTAATGTGGGCAGCAGACACCAGAAAATCGCAATGTGGGCAGCAGTGACCAGAAAATCGTAATGTGGGCAGCAGACACCAGAAAATCGCAATGTGGGCAGCAGACACCTGAAAATCGCAATGTGGGCAGCAGACACCTGAAAATCGTAATGTGGGCAGCAGACACCTGAAAATCGTAATGTGGGCAGCAGACACCTGAAAATCGTAATGTGGGCAGCAGACACCAGAAAATCGTAATGTGGGCAGCAGACACCAGAAAATCGCAATGTAGGCAGCAGACACCAGAAAATCATAATGTGGGCAGCAGACACCTGAAAATCGTAATGTGGGCAGCAGGCACCTGAAAATCGTAATGTGGGCAGCAGACACCAGAAAATCGTAATGTGGGCAGCAGTCACCAGAAAATCCTAATGTGGGCAGCATACACCTGAAAATCGTAATGTGGGCAGCAGACACCAGAAAATCGTAATGTGGGCAGCAGACACCTGAAAATCGTAATGTGGGCAGAAGACACCTGAAAATCGTAATGTGGGCAGCAGACACCTGAAAATCCCCCTGCAGAATTTCAGAGCGCCCCCCCCCCATCGGCGATGGAACGCAAGGAAGAAGGTATGTATCCCGCCGCCGCTGCTGCCCGCTGCCCACACACATTCACTAGCTGGAGGGGGGTGCAGAGGGGAGAGCCCCGAGGTGAGGGAGAGGGGGGAACTTCCCCTCTCCCCGCCGACTGTGGGCAAGGCTTTCCCCTCATGCTGCCACCCCATTCAGCCCCCAAAAAACGGCCCCGAGTGGGCCCCAGTGGGGGGCCGGGCCCCCCCGCGGGCGCAGGCGCTGCAGGGCCTATTGTTACACCCCTGGTGCGCACCATGACAAGAGTGCAGGTGATGGCGGCTTTCCAGCCCATATGGCAACTAAATGACAGAACAGTGACTGTCCAGCTGATCGAATTTGGCCTGTCCACAATGAAGCAACGTCCCTTATCTTGGGTGAGCACACCCCGCCCGAGACACTCATATAGCCGACGGTCATTGCTTCATCGTGATACGCAAGCCCCTTCGCCACGGCAAGGTAACGATCACGAAGAGGAATTGGCACATGTACATGCCTTTTGTTTTGTTGTTGCAGCTGCATTGCGGAGAAGGCAGTCAAGCGGCCTGCAGGCAGAGATGCTGTGTGGGGACCGACTTAGTCATGGGGCAGGCGGTCACACGGCGTGCAGGCAAAGATGCTGTGTGTGGGGACTGACTTAGTCTTTGGGCGGGCAGTAGCCCTCCGGGATCCATGCCTCATTCATTTTGACAAAGGTGAGGTACTGAACACTTTTGTGACTTAGGCAACTTCTCTTCTCAGTGACAATGCCTCCAGCTGCGCTGAAGGTCCTTTCTGACAGGATGCTTGAGGCAGGGCCACCCAGTAAAGCTCATTCCCCTTGAGTTTTTTTATACGGGGGTCCCTCAAAAGGCTGGACAGCATCAAAGATGCCATCTGCACAAATTTGGATCCAGACGTACTATCCATCTCCTCTTGCTTTTCCTCAGTTATGTCAGGTAAGTTCTCCTCCTCCCTCCAGCCACAAACAATACCGCGGGAACGTTGAGCAGCACAAGCCCCTGCAATGCCTGCTGCAGTTGTTCTTCTGCCACCTCCTCCTCCTCCAAAACAACACCTTCCTCATCATCTGAGTCTGACTCCTCTTCCCCACACGACTCTTCCTCCTCCCCCTCTGTGCTGCCGCAGGTGTTGAGGAAACATCTGGTTCTGATGAGAATTGATCCCACAACTCTTCCTCCTGTTCCTCTTTACGCTCCTCCACAGCTTTATCCACCAATCTACGCAGGGCATGCTCCAGTAAAAAAGCATAGGGGATCAAGTCGCTGATGGCGCCTTTACTGCGACTCACCATGTTTGTCACCTCCTCAAACGGCCACATGAGCCTGCAGGCATTTCGCATGAGTGTCCAGTTGTTGGGCCAGAACATCCCCATCTCCCCAGACTGTGTCCCTCTACTGTAGTTGTAGAGATACTGGCTTTCTCCTGTTGTATCAGGCGGTCAAACATGACCAGGGTCGAATTCCAGTGAGTCGGGCTATCACAAATCAAACGTCTCACCGGCAAGTTGTTTCTCCGCTGAATGTCCACAAAGCTTGCCATGGCCGTGTAAGACCGCCTGAAATGCCCACACAACTTCATGGCCTGCTTCAGGATGTCCTGTAAGCCTGGGTACTTAGACACAAATCTCCAAATTACGAGATTCAGCACATGTGCCATGCAGGGAACATGTGTGAACTTTCCCATATTCAAAGCTGAAATTAGATTGCTGCCGTTGTCAAACACCACAATGTCCAGTTGGTGCGGGGTCAGCCACTGATCCACCTGTTTGTTAAGAGCAGCCAGGAGAGCTGGTCCAGTGTGACTCTCTGCTTTGAGGCAAGACATGTCTAATATGACGTGACACCGTTGTACCTGGCATGCTGCATAGGCCCTGGGGAGATGGGGCTGTGTAGCTGGAGAGGAGATCGCAGCACCAGTAGAGTTGAACTGCCACTCAGCCAAGGGGGAGGAGGAGGACGACAGTGAATAGGATGTAGCAGGAGGAGAGGAGGTGGCAGCAGGCCTGCCTGCAAGCCGTGGATGTGTCACAAGTTCCGCTGCACAGCCACGTACTCCCTACTTGCCATCGGTCACCAGGTAATTTACTTGCCCTGACCGTGCTTAGCAGACCAGGCAACCGTGGTCAGATGGACCCTTGACCCAACACTGTGTGCCAGCGATGACACCACTTGCCTCTCAACTTCATGGTACAGTTTGGGTATCACCTTTTTTGAGAAATAATTGCGGCCTGGTATCTTCCACTACAGTGTCCCAATGGCCACAAATTTTCGGAAGGCCTCAGAGTCCACCAGCTGGACCTGGTATGGTAACAGCTGGTGAGCTAACAGTTCCGCCAAGCCAGCTGTCAAAGAGCGGGCAAGGGGGTGACTGGCAGACATTGGCTTCTTCCGCTTAAATATTTCCCTCACTGACAACTGGCTACTGCTGTGGGCAGAGGAGCAGGAACCGCTCAAGGTGAGAGGCGGAGTGGAGGAGGGTGGCTGTGATTGTGAAGGTGCAAGGGAGAAAGCGGCTGAAGATGATGCACCTGAAGGAGGAAGAGGGAAGACCACCTCAGGTGGTCTTCCCATTTCAGTTTGTGCCTTTTCAGCATGTTCCTTCATAAGGCAGTTGTCCCTACGTAGGTGTTGGCCTTTCCACAGCTCAATTTTTGGAGGCAGAGAGAACAGATGGCATTGCTCTGATCTACGGCAGACACACTAAAAAATTTCCAAACCTCTGAGCCCCCCTGGGGTGTGGGCACTATGGTGGCCTCAGCCGCTGACGTTGAAGGGCATGTTGGCTGGCTGTCCATTGGTGGCGATACATGGCGCCGGACACTGCCAATAGCTGTTTCTGATGACGAGCTCCCCCTGCTTCTTTCAGCAACTCATCTCCTCCTACTCCTCTCTGACTCCCCCTCTGAACTGTTCCCCTGTTCATCTCCTTTATTGGGAACCCACGTGGCACCCGTATCATCATAATCATCCTTCCCAGCTTCGCTTGCCTCAGACACCTCATAAACTGCACCAACAGCAGGTACTTCATCATCCTCCTCCTCACACGTTACGTACATAGTGTCGCCTAACTCAGACATATGAGGTGGTGTAACTTGCTTAGCACCTTCATCTTGTTGTAACAAGAATGGCTGTGCATCAGTGATATCCCCACCAAATAACTCCTGCGAAGTGTCAAATGCAGCAGATGTGGTGCTAGTAGTAGCGCTGGTGGCTGCAGAAGATGAGGTGTTCTGTGTTAACCTCCTTGGCGGTATGAAAAATAGCAGTTTTTTTTTAAATTGTTAGCGCAGCAGTTTTTTTTTAAATTGTTTTTTTTTTTATCATGTAGCGAGCCGAGGGCTCGCTACATGATAGCCGCTGCTGAGCGGCATCCCCCCGCCCGCTTCGATCGCCTTCGGCGATCTCCGATCAGGAAATCCCGTTCATAGAACGGGATTACCTGGAGGGCTTCCCCCGTCGCCATGGCGACGGGGCGGGATGACGTCACCGACGTCACTGACGTCGGGACGTCATTGGGAGTCCCGGGCCACCCCTCGGCGCTGCCTGGCACTGATTGGCCAGGCAGCGCTGGGGTCTGGAGGGGGGGGGGGCCCGCGCCGCAGCAGATAGCGGCGATCGGGCAGGGGCCGGCGGCGATCAGAGTGCTGGCGCAGCTAGCAAAGTGCTAGCTGCGTCCAGCAAAGCAAAAATTATGAAAATCGGCCCAGCAGGGCCTGAGCGGCACCCTCCGGCGGCTTACCCCGTGTCACACACGGGGTTACCGCCAAGGAGGTTAAATAGTCAACCACGTCCTGACAATCTTGGGAGTTGATGGGACATGCCTTCTTCTGAGCACTGCACTTTGGGCCAGGGCCACACAAAATCATGTCAGCACGACCTCAAACAGACCTGCCGGGTGGCCTGCCTCTGGATCTGCCCCTGCCTCTGCCTCTACCTGTTTTGTCCATATCGGGTGGGATGAAGTGAAAGGTATGCACTGACTTGACTAATACAATGTGCAATCACACAGGTGCAGTGAAAGGTATGCAGCGACTGGTATTACAATACAATGTGCAGCTGTCACACAGGTGCAGTTAACAGGTATGCTCGGAGTGGTAAATTACACAGCGTGCGGTCACACAGGTACTGTGAACAATTATGCAATGACTGGTATTACAAATGTGCACCTGTCACACACAGACAGGTACCGGACAGGCACAGTGACAGTGCGTGTGCTCACATAGGTTGGTGGGTGCACTGTGAACAACAGGTAGGTATATGCAGTGATGGGTATTACAATGTGCACCTGTCACACACAGACAGGTACCGGACAAGCACAGTGACACTGCGTGCACCCACGTAGGTAGGTGGGTGCACTGAAGGGAACAACAGATAGGTATATGCAGTGATAGGTACAATGTGCACCTGTCACACACAGACAGGTACCGGATAGGCACAGTGACACTGCATGTGCTCACGTAGGTAGGTGGGTGCACTGTGAAAACAGGTAGGTATATGCAGTGATGGTATTACGATGTGCACCTGTCACACACAGACAGGTGCCGGACAGCCACAGTGACACTGCGTGCGCTTACGTGGGTAGGTGTGTGAACTGTGAACAACAGGTAGGTATATGCAGTGATGGGTATGACAATGTGCACCTGGCACACACAGACAGGCACTGGACAGGCACAGTGACACTGCGTGTGCTCATGTAGGTAGGTGGGTGCACTGTGAACAACAGGTAGGTATATGCAGTGATGGGTATTACAATGTGCACCTGTCACACCCAGACAGGTACCGGACAGGCAGAGTGACACTGCGTGCGCTCACGTAGGTGGGTGGGTGCACTGTGAACAACAGGTAGGTATATGCAGTGATGGGTATGACAATATGCACCTGTCACATACAGACAGGTACCGGATAGGCACAGTGACACTGCGTGCACTCACATAGGTAGGTGGGTGCACTGTGAACAACAGGTAGGTATATGCAGTGATGGGTATGACAATATGCACCTGTCACATACAGACAGGTACCGGACAGGCACAGTGACACTGCGTGTGCTCACATAGGTAGGTGGGTGCACTGTGAACAACAGGTAGGTATATGCAGTGATGGTATTACGATGTGCACCTGTCACACAGACAGGTGCCGGACAGGCACAGTGACACTGTGTGCGCTTACGTGGGTAGGTGGGTGCACTGTGAACAACAGGTAGGTATATGCAGTGATGGGTATTACAATGTGCACCTGTCACACACAGACAGGTACCGGACAGGCAGAGTGACACTGCGTGTGCTCCTGTAGGTAGGTGGGTGCACTGAAGTGAACAACAGGTAGGTATATGCAGTGATGGGTATTACAATGTGCACCTGTCACACACAGACAGGTACCGGAAGGGCACAGTGACACTATGTGCGCTCACATAGGTAGGTGGGTGCACTGTGAACAACAGGTAGTTATATGCAGTGATGGGTATTACAAATCTGCACCTGGCACAGTAGTAATTACCACCAAGGGGCCAAAGGCCAGCTGCGACTGACTGACAGGGCTGTATATAATGCAAGTGGGCCACACACAAAAAAAAAAATAGATCACAAGAACAAGATTAGCTCTCAAAAGAGCTGTTGAGGGGTGCTTTTTTAGCAATAAGAATCAGCAAGGAGCAAGCTAACAAGCCTACAAGAGCCTAACTAAGCTTTCACTATATCTCTCTCTGCAGCAGCTCTCCCTTCTCTAATAACTACAGGCACACGAGTGAGTGAAAAGCCCGACGCTGCCTGCCTTTTATAAGGGGGGTTGGGCTCCAGGAGTGAGTGTAGCCTGATGGGCTACAATGTGCCTGCTGACTGTGATGTAGAGGGTCAAAGTTGACCCTCATGATGCACTATGGGGGCGAATCGAACTTCCGGTAAAGTTTGCGGTTCTCTGCGATTGCGAACCCCGGAAGTTCGCCGGTTCCCATTCGCCGGTGAACAGTTCGGGCCATCTCTAGCTATGACCTGGAAGCACTTCCGGAGTCAATTTGCATTGCGGCCATCTTGGACAAATTATTAAAAGTTATATTTTATTAATTAAGCTATTTATTGGCAGTGGGGAGCGGCGAAAATAGGCAAAATGAAGAGGGGGAATGACGGGGGAAACGGTAATATGTTTATTTTACTTTGGTGTAAATGCATCACAGATCTTCTTTAAGCAAAGCAGTCAGTACATTTTGTATCTTATGACTCACTTGCTTTGAACATTTCCCTTGACAATGTTACAAGGCTGAAGAATTCAACAGTTAGTGACACAGACTGAATAGCGTCTCTGATTGGAAAATAGCAAACGCTGTTAGCTGTTACAGCTTTCAAAAGTTATAATCCACTTGATTAGTTTGCTGTTAAAGAAAAAACATGAGGTGTTCTACGAAATAATATTACCGGGAAATCTGAAGGCAGCTAATGGATAATAACACCATAGGTTTTTAAATGAATGCTGTCAACTTGTACCATATTACATACCATATTATTATGTACAGCGCTGCGTAATATGTTGGCGCTTTATAAATACAATAAATAAATAAATATTACACATTGCAGTCCCTTAGTACTAGTGTTGGGCGAACAGTGTTCGCCACTGTTCGGGTTCTGCAGAACATCACCCTGTTCGGGTGATGTTCGAGTTCGGCCGAACACCTGACGGTGCTCGGCCAAACCGTTCGGCCATATGGCCGAACTAAGAGCGCATGGCCGAACGTTCCCCGAACGTTCGGCTAGCGCTGTGATTGGCCGAACGGGTCACGTGGTTCGGACCCGAACGCGCTCTGATTGGCCGAACGGTCACGTGGTTCGGGTAAATAAATACCCGAACCACGTCATATCTCCGCCATTTGTCTGTGGGTTTAGCTTTGGGTAGGCAGGCAGGGTAGTTCGCGCTCCAGCCACGCTAGCCAGGGTCCCCCCTGTCATTGTGTCACTGCTGGGAACAGTAGTACACCGCTTGCTCAGCCACACTATATAGCATTCTGTTTACTGCCACTCTGTGTACCTCGCTCAGCCACACTATATAGCATTCTGTTTACTGCCACTCTGTGTCTGCTGGGAATAGTAGTACACCGCTTGCTCAGCCACACTATATAGCATTCTGTTTACTGCCACTCTGTGTACCTCGCTCAGCCACACTATATAGCATTCTGTTTACTGCCACTCTGTGTCTGCTGGGAATAGTGGTACACCGCTCGCTCAGCCACACTATATAGCATTCTGTTCACTGTTCTGTGTCTGCTTGGAATAGTGGTACACCGCTCGCTCAGCCACACTATATAGCATTCTGTTTACTGTTCTGTGTCTGCTGGGAATAGTGGTACACCGCTCGCTCATCCACACTATATAGCATTCTGTTCACTGTTCTGTGTCTGCTGGGAATAGTGGTACACCGCCCGCTCAGCCACACTATATAGCATTCTGTTCACTGTTCTGTGTCTGCTGGGAATAGTGGTACACCGCTCGCTCAGCCACACTATATAGCATTCTGTTTACTGTTCTGTGTCTGCTGGGAATAGTGGTACACCGCTCGCTCATCCACACTATATAGCATTCTGTTCACTGTTCTGTGTCTGCTGGGAATAGTGGTACACCGCCCGCTCAGCCACACTATATAGCATTCTGTTCACTGTTCTGTGTCTGCTGGGAATAGTGGTACACCGCTCGCTCAGCCACACTATATAGCATTCTGTTCACTGTTCTGTGTCTGCTGGGAACAGTAGTACACCGCTCGCTCAGCCAGAGTATATAGCATTGTGTTTACTGCCACTCTGTGTACACCGCTCAGCCAGACTATATACCATTGTTTACTGACACTCTGTGTACACCGCTCAGCCAGACTATATACCATTGTTTACTGACACTCTGTGTACACCGCTCAGCCAGACTATATACCATTGTTTACTGCCACTCTGATTCTGCTGGGAACAGTAGTACACCGCTCGCTCAGCCAGACTATATAGCATTGTGTTTACTGCCACTCTGTGTACACCGCTCAGCCAGACTATATACCATTGTTTACTGACACTCTGTGTACACCGCTCAGCCAGACTATATACCATTGTTTACTGAAACTCTGTGTACACCGCTCAGCCAGACTATATACCATTGTTTACTGCCACTCTGATTCTGCTGGGAACAGTAGTACACCGCTCGCTCAGCCAGACTATATACCATTGTTTACTGACACTATATAGCAGACTATATAGCATTGTGTGTACACCGCTCAGCCAGACTATATACCATTGTTTACTGACACTCTGTGTACACCGCTCAGCCAGACTATATACCATTGTTTACTGCCACTCTGATTCTGCTGGGAACAGTAGTACACCGCTCGCTCAGCCAGACTATATACCATTGTTTACTGACACTCTGTGTACACCGCTCAGCCAGACTATATACCATTGTTTACTGCCACTCTGATTCTGCTGGGAACAGTAGTACACCGCTCGCTCAGCCAGACTATATAGCATTGTGTTTACTGCCACTCTGTGTACACCGCTCAGCCACACTATATAGCATTGCGTACTCTGCCAGTCAGTGTGTATATTGCTGGGATCAGTAATACTCCACTCACCGTCAACCACTATATGAGCTCAACATGAGTTCCCCAGAGACCTCCGCTGTGAGCAGCACTCCCAACAACAGCAACAGCCAACGCCCCACGCAAGCTATAACATCCACCCCAGCAGCCAGTGGTCAGCAGCAGCCCTCCCCGGAGGAGAACGTTGTGTCCATCAGTCCGTCGCCAGAGCGATTAATGAGGGCTGCCATTGAGGAGATGATGGGGCCTGATGTGGAGGAGGAGGTCTGGCTCAGGCCAGCATCCCAAGTTAATGTTGAGGACGATGAGGGGTCTGTGTCTGGGGATGTTGGGGTGGCAGAGGTGGTGGGTGGGTCAGACTCAGGAGAAGAGTTGTATGATGAGGATGATGATCGGGACCATCTGTATGTGCCTCAGAGTCCGACCCCGGAAAACATGTTGTATCGTGTGTTTAGGTACTAAAATCTGCGTTCCCTCCCAGTAGTGTTGGGCGAACAGTGTTTGCCACTGTTCGGGTTCTGCAGAACATCACCCTGTTCGGGGTGACTATATAGCAGACTATATAGCATTGTGTTTAATGCCACTCTGTGTACACGGCTCAGCCACACTATATAGCATTGTGTTTACTTCCACTCTGTGTCTGCTGGGAACAGTAGTACACCGCTCACCCGCCACTGTATAGCATTGTGCTCTGTGTCACTGCTGACAATAGTGGTACACCGCTCACCCACCACTGTATAGCATTTCTGTACTGCCACTGTACTGCTGCCAGTCAGCGTGTACTTTAAGGATAAGTGAAATGAGGAAGAAATCCGGTGAAAGAGGGAGGGGCAAGGGAAGAGGTGTTTCCCCTGACGGTTCACGTACAGGCCACAGGGGAGCACCCAAGAAAACCCACTCAATACTGCCCATGTTGTCCAGGACAACAACCCTCACAGATCCAAAAGAACAGGACCAGATAATTACTTGGATGACCTCTCAAGCGTCCAGCAGTGGGTTAAGCAGCACCAGCACATCACGCACGAGGTCCGAGTCCTCAGCCAGTTAAAGTCTGGGCTTTCTTTGAAGACTGCACTGAGGATGTTACCATGGCGATTTGCAAGGTGTGCAAGACCCGCCTGAGCAGGGGGAAAAGTATTAACAACCTCTCCACCACCAGCATGAGCCGCCACATTCTATCCAAACATCCCACTCTGTGGGCAAACGCGGCAGGACAGGGTACCACCAGCAACACTGCCTCCCTTGGGTTCACCAGACTCACCACCAGACCCGCCTCAGCAGCAGCAGTAGCCCAGCCATTGCGTGGTTCACAACATTCACAAACATCAGACGATGCTGACACTGTCACTTTCCGGACTAGTGCTCTTGAGGTCTCCCAGTGTTCATCAAACACAACAACCAACAGCCCTTCGGTGTGCAGCGCTACGGTTGAGTTGTCTGTCTCTGAGATGTTTGAGCACAAGAGGAAATTGCCAGCAAATGACCCCCGGGCCGTGGCAGTAACAGCCAGCCAGCATAGCCAAGCTTCTGGCCTGCGAAATGCTGCCATATCGAGTGGTGGAGACAAACAGCTTCAAGGGCATGATGTCAGTGGCCATCCCACGTTACGTTGTTCCCAGCCGCTACCACTTTGCGCGCTCTGCAGTGCCTGAGTTGCATGAGCACGTGGTCAGCTAAATAACCCGAAGCTTGAAGAATGCCGTTGCCTGCAAGGTTCACCTCACCACTGACACCTGGACGAGTGCGTTCGGCCAGGGTCGATACATCTCCCTTACCGCGCACTGGGTGAACCTTGTGGAGCCTGGCAGCGATTCCTCACCTGCTACGGCGCGGGTGTTGCCCACGCCGCAAACAGCTGGATAACAACAGCAGCACCTACCTCTCTGACTCCTTCTCCTCCAACGCATCTCAAAGCTGTACCTCATCCGGAAATGCTAACCCAGCACCAGCAGCAGTAGGATCGTGGAAGCAGTGCAGCACAGCTGTTGGCATGCGTCAGCAAGCGTTGCTGAAGCTGATCTGCCTTGGGGATAAGCAGCACACAGGGGAGGAAATTTGGAGGGGAATAAAGGAACAGACGGATTTGTGGCTGGCACCGCTGGACCTGAAACCGGGCATGAAGCTAGACACCTGGCACGAACTGGCAATGTACGCAATAGAGGTGCTGGCTTGCCCGGCAGCCAGCGTTATGTCGGAACGCTGTTTCAGTGCTGCCGGAGGCATCATCACAGATCGGCGTATCCGCCTCTCCACAGAAAATGCAGACCGTCTGACTCAAATTAAAATGAATCAATCCTGGATTGGAAACGACTACGCAACACTCCTGGACCCCAACCAAGTAACATGACCGATGAACATCTGGGATGGTTTAGCGTTTCCGGTCCCTGTTTATTGAACCTCTCATCTGTATTACATTTATGACTGCATGGCGGCAAAAAGCATTGCTGCTATATCCGCACGCTTTTTGTCCTCATGCAAGGCCTGGGTTGTTGTGTCTCACAAAGCGTGGCCTTCTCCTCCTGCGCCTCCTCCTGTTCCATCACGTGTGCTGCTGCTGCTGCTGCTGCTGCTGGGTTACCGTTGCCGCGTGGTCCCTGTTTATGGAACCTCTTATCTTTATTACATTTATGACTACATGGCGGTACAAAGCATGCTATCCGCACGCTTTTTGTCCTCATGCAAGGCCTGGGTTGTTGTGTCTCACAAAGCGTGGCCTTCTCCTCCTGCGCCTCCTCCTGTTCCATCACGTGTGCTGCTGCTGCTGCTGCTGCTGGGTTAGCGTTGCCGCGTGGTCCCTGTTTATTGAACCTCTTATCTTTATTACATTTATGACTACATGGCGGTACAAAGCATGCTATCCGCACGCTTTTTGTCCTCATGCAAGGCCTGGGTTGTTGTGTCTCACAAAGCGTGGCCTTCTCCTCCTGCGCCTCCTCCTGTTCCATCACGTGTGCTGCTGCTGCTGCTGCTGCTGCTGGGTTACCGTTGCCGGTCCCTGTTTATGGAACCTCTTATCTTTATTACATTTATGACTACATGGCGGTACAAAGCATGCTATCCGCACGCTTTTTGTCCTCATGCAAGGCCTGGGTTGTTGTGTCTCACAAAGCGTGGCCTTCTCCTCCTGCGCCTCCTCCTGTTCCATCACGTGTGCTGCTGCTGCTGCTGCTGCTGGGTTAGCGTTGCCGCGTGGTCCCTGTTTATTGAACCTCTTATCTTTATTACATTTATGACTACATGGCGGTACAAAGCATGCTCTCCGCACGCTTTTTGTCCTCATGCAAGGCCTGGGTTGTTGTGTCTCACAAAGCGTGGCCTTCTCCTCCTGCGCCTCCTCCTGTTCCATCACGTGTGCTGCTGCTGGGTTAGCGTTGCCGCGTGGTCCCTGTTTATTGAACCACTTATCTTTATTACATTTATGACTGCATGGTGGTACAAAGCATGCTATCCGCACGCTTCTTGTCCTCATGCAAGGCCTGGGTTGTTGTGTCTCAAAGCGTGGCCTTCTCCTCCTGCGCCACCCTCCTCCTGTTCCATCACGTGTGCTGCTGCTGGGTTAGCATTACCGGTCCCTTTTCCTGGAACCTCTTATATGTATTACATTTATGACTGCATGCCGACAAAAAGCATGTTACCTGTGCAAAGAAAACAGACATTTCCCGCATTTAAAAGACAGTTTTCCCTTTGAAACTTTAAAATCGATTTTCTCAAAAACTATAAGCTCTTTTTGCTAAATTTTTTTTTCCTCTTGTACCCACTCCCAAGGTGCACATACCCTGTAAATTTGGGGTATGTAGCATGTAAGGAGGCTTTACAAAGCACAAAAGTTCGGGTCCCCATTGACTTCCATTATGTTCGGAGTTCGGGTCGAACACCCGAACATCGCGGACATGTTCGGCCTGTTCGGCCCGAACCCGAACATCTAGATGTTCGCCCAACACTACTTAGTACTACACTAATCAGCTAAGCACTGGGTGAGCGGTAGCATACAGCCATAAGTGCAAGCTATGACACGTTTGGATCCATAGCTAGCTGCTACTGCAGATGCTCACAGTTCCACTTAGCTGCATAGAGATACAATAAAGATGTGCTGTATTCTCTTAAACATGCCCAGCCATTGCAATAGCCAGGGCCGGCCCGCCCATGAGGCGGGGTGAGGCGGGTTCCTCAGGCGGCAGGAAGTGGAGGGGCGGCACCAGATGAAGTGGCTGTGATAGCGGGGGGAGCCAGAGCCGCGGTGAGGGTGCTGTACACAGCTGTTACTCACCTCCCTGGATCCGATCGCCGCTCCCGCCCTGCTGGTCTCCTCTCTGCCTAGCCGCTTATACACACGCGGCTGCTTCCTGTGTAAACAGGACGCAGCGTGTGTAATGTATCAGCGGCTACATTGCAGAGAGGAGACCAGCAGGGCGGGAGCGGCGATCGGATCCAGGGAGGTGAGTAACAGCTGTGTACAGCAGTGCTTCCCTGCGCGCTAACTCTGCTGCCTGCAGTCCGAGGGGGGAGCATGGAGAGCGGCCCGGGAAGAGGGAGGGAGAGGTCGGGCTGCCCTCCCCGCGGCTCCGGCTCCCCCCTCCGCCATTATGAGGGGGCACCTACCTACTTAACCTATACTGGGCAAGCTACCTATCTATCCTATACTGGCCCCCCAGTATAGGATAGATAGGTAGCTTGCCCAGTATAGGTTAAGTAGGTAGGTGCCCCCTACCTACTACCTAATCTAACCTGTTTTGGGGGCAGCTACCTATCTATCCTATACTGGGGGGCACCTACCTAATCTAACCTGTACTGGGGGCAGCTACCTATCTATCCTATACTGGGGGCACCTACCTAATCTAACCTATACTGGGGGCCAGCTACCTATCTATCCTATACTGGGGGCAGCTACCTATCTAACCTACACTGGGGGGCAGCTACCTATCTAACTTATACTGGGGGGCAGCTACCTATCTAACTTATGCTGGGGGGCAGCTACCTATCTATCCTATACTGGGGGGCAGCTACCTATCTAACCTATACTGGGGGGCAGCTACCTATCTAACCTACACTGGGGGGCAGCTACCTATCTAACCTATACTGGGGGCAGCTACCTATCTATCCTATACTGGGGGGCACCTACCTAATCTAACCTGTACTGGGGGCAGCTACCTATCTATCCTATACTGGGGGGCACCTACCTAATCTAACCTGTACTGGGGGGCAGCTACCTATCTAACCTATACTGGGGGGCAGCTACCTATCTAACCTATACTGGGGGGCAGCTACCTATCTAATCTATACTGGGGGGCAGCTACCTATCTAACCTATGCTGGGCGGCAGCTACCTGTCTAACCTATGCTGGTGGCAGCTACCTATCTAATCTATACTGGGGGCACCTACCTAATCTAACCTGTACTGGGGGCACCTACCTAATCTAACCTATACTGAAGGGCAGTGACCTAATCAAACCTATACTGGGGGGAAGCTACCTATCTAACCTATACTGGGGGCACTTATCTAACCTGTATTGGGGGCACCTACCTACCTAGCTAGCCTATACAGGTGGCAACTATACTGGCTACCTATACTGGGGGCACCTACCTAACTAACCTATACTGGGGGTACCTACCTATCTAACCTATGCTGGGGGCAACTATACTGGCTACCTATATTGGAGGCACCTACCTAGCCAACCTGTACTGGGGGCACCTACTTATCTAACTTATACCGGGGGGGGGGGGGTGCCTGCCTATCTAAGATACTGGGGGCAACTATACTGGCTACCTATACTGGAGGCAACTACCTGGCTAACCTATGCTGGGGGCAACTTTACTGGCTCACCCATGCCTGGCCACCTATACTCGGGGGGGACCTATAGCTGGCTACCTATACCGGGGGGGGGGGCGCAATTTTTACACCCTCGCCCTGGGTGCATTTTAGCCTAGAAACTGCACTGTTGCCGCCGGCCTCCGAGTCCGACGACTCCGAGCTCTGCGGCCTCTCCTGTCTCCTCCAAGGCTGCACGCTGGTGACGCTGCCTAGTGCCTAAGCCTGCTGATTTGATGGCGGCGGCTGCCGCCCGCTCTGCTGCCCTGGCTGCGGCTGATTGTCACGGTCAGTCACTGAGCAGGGAGCGCCGCCGACGTGATGATGAAGAGGCTGGCTGGCTGCCGCCGGCCGCCGCTCACTGGCCCAGCGCGAGATCCCTCAGATCCGAGATGGAGCATGCCCGCCGCAGACCGCAGCCGTCTGTCCCCTGCCAGTGCAGGATGCATGCTGGATGCGGATGCCCGCCCTTCGCCGCCGCCAGACCCGGAGGGAGACCCGATCCCCGGTGAGTCAGTCACTCACTTTGCTGCATCACTCAGGCTTTCCTTCACGGACAGGTTGTGTGGGGGATGTAATGTTATGTAGAAATATTGGGGGGGGGGGGCGCCTTTACGATCTTTGCCTCAGGCAGCAGAAAGTCCAGGACCGGCCCTGGCTCTAAGCATATAACTGGTGCTTGCCTTAAATACACCTCTGGTGTCTATGTTCAACTTTTTGACTTTGCTGGTCTTGACTAGAGATATCCAGTTAATTTTATATATATATATATATATATATATATATATATATATATATATATTTTATTTGAGGACATTGATGAGCTTTGAAACTAGCTGGGAAGGTATTTGTATCAAATGTAGATGCTTTTGTTGTTTTAAATTTAAGTTACAAATAGTTCAAAACATTGACTATTGACTTTCATAGATGGGTTATGTGATTTTTACGCAGATAAATTCTCTACATAACATTAAGTTGTAATTTTCGAATTTTAGAGTAAGAGTACTGGTCAGGCATAGGTCACTTAAAGCTTCCTAGCACCCTTGGCTATTTAAAAAATCAATCAACCTTTAACCACTTCCCGACCGCCTAACGCACAGAGGCGGCCGGGAAGTGGACCCCGCAAGGACCAGCTCATGCCCAAAGGCGGCGGTCCTTGTAGGGGCATGGGCGGAGCGATCGCGTCATCCGTGACGCGATCCTCCGCCGGCGCCTGTCACCGCTCACCCGCCGCAACATCCCGCCGGCCATACGGAAGCGCCGGCGGGATGTTAACCCCGCGATCGCCGCATAAAAAAAGCGTATAATACACTTTGTAATGTTTACAAAGTGTATTATACAGGCTGCCTCCTGCCCTGGTGGTCCCAATGTCCGAGGGACCACCAGGGCAGGCTGCAGCCACCCTATGTCGCACCCAAGCACACTGATTTCTCCCCCCCCCCGCCCCAGATCGCCCACAGTTATCTACCCTAAACACCCACTAATTACCCATCAATCACCCCCATCACCACCTGTCACTGTTACCCATCAGATCAGACCCTAATCTGCCCCTTGCGGGCACCCAATCACCCGCCTACACGTCTCAGATTGCCCTCAGACCCCCCCTTATCAATTCGCCAATGCATTAGTTACATCTGTTCTTCCCTGTAATAACCCACTGATCACCTGTCAATCACCTGTCAATCACCCATCAATCACCCCCTGTCACTGCCACCCATCAATCACCCCCTGGCACTGCCACCCATCAATCACCCCGTCACTGCCACTCATCAATCAGCCCCTAACCTGCCCCTTGCGGGCAATCTGATCACCCACCCACACCAATAGTTCGCCCGCAGATCCGACGTCAGATCACCTCCCAAGTGCAGTGTTTATATCTGTTCTCTACCCTAAACACCCACTAATTACCCATCAATCACCCCCTGTCACTGCTACCTATCAGATTAGACCCCTATCTGCCCCTAGGGCACTCAATCACCCACCCACACCCTCAGAATGCCCTCAGGCCCCAGCCCTGATCACCTCGCCAGTGCATTGCTTGCATCTATTCCCCCCTCTAATCACACCTTGAGACACCCATCAATCACCTCCTGTCACCCCCTAGCACACCTACCCATCAGATCAGGCCCTAATTTGCCCCGTGTGGGCTCCTGATCACTCAGCCAAACCCTCAGATCCCCCTCAGACCCCTTTCCGATCACCTCCCCAGTGCATTGATTGCATCTATTTTGCCCTCTAACCACCCCCTGAGACACCCATCAATCACCTCCTGTCACCCCCCTAGCACTCCTATCCATCAGATCAGGCCCAATACAACCTGTCATCTAAAAGGCCACCCTGCATATGACCGGTTCCACAAAATTCGCCCCCTCATAGACCACCTGTCATCAAAATTTGCAGATGCTTATACCCCTTAACAGTCATTTTTAGACATTCGGTTTCCAGACTACTCACGGTTTTGGGCCCGTAAAATGCCAGGGCGGTATAGGAACCCCACAAACTGACCCCATTTTAGAAAAAAGACACCCCAATGTATTCTGTTAGGTTTATGACAAGTTCATAGAAGATTTTATTTTTTGTCAAAAGTTAGCAGAAATTGATTTTTGTTTTTTTTTCACAAAGTGTCATTTTTCACTAACTTGTGACAAAAAATAAAATCTTCTATGAACTCGCCATACACCTAACGGAATACCTTGGGGTGTCTTCTTTCTAAAATACGGTCACTTGTGGGGTTCCTATACTGCCCTGGCATTTTAGGGGCCCTAAACCGTGAGGAGTAGTCTAGAAAACAAATGCCTCAAAATGACCTGTGATTAGGACGTTGGGCCCCTTAGCGCACCTAGGCTGCAAAAAAGTGTCACACATGTGGTATAGCCGTACTCAGGAGAAGTAGTATAATGTGTTTTGGGGTGTATTTTTACACATACCCATGCTGGGTGGGAGAAATCTCTCTGTAAATGGACAATTGTGTGTAAAAAAAATCAAACAATTGTCATTTACAGAGATATTTCTCCCACCCAGCATGGGTATGTGTAAAAATACATCCCAAAACACATTATACTACTTCTCCTGAGTACGGCAATACCACATCTGTGGCACTTTTTTACACCCTAAGTACGCTAAGGGGCCCAAAGTCCAATGAGTACCTTTAGGATTTCACAGGTCATTTTGCGACATTTGGTTTCAAGACTACTCCTCACAGTTTAGGGCCCCTAAAATGCCAGGGCAGTATAGGAACCCCACAAATGACCCCATTCTAGAAAGAAGACACCCAAACGTATTCCGTTAGGAGTATGGTGAGTTCATAGAAGATTTTATTTTTTTGTCACAAGTTAGCGGAAAATGACACTTTGTGAAAAAAAACAATTAAAATCAATTTCCGCTAACTTGTGACAAAAAAATAAAAACTTCTATGAACTCACCATACTCCTAACGGAATACCTTGGGGTGTCTTCTTTCTAAAATGGGGTCATTAGTGGGGTTCCTATACTGCCCTGGCATTTTAGGGGCCCTAAACCGTGAGGAGTAGTCTTGAAACAAAAATGACCTGTGAAATCCTAAAGGTACTCATTGGACTTTGGGCCCCTTAGCGCAGTTAGGCTGCAAAAAAAGTGCCAATCATGTGGTATCGCTGTACTCGGGAGAAGTAGTATAATGGGTTTTGGGGTGTATTTTTACACATACCCATGCTGGGTGGGAGAAATACCTCTGTAAATGACAATCTTTTGATTTTTTTACACACAATTGTCCATTTACAGAGTTATTTCTCCCACCCAGCATGGGTATGTGTAAAAATACACCCCAAAACACATTGTACTACTTCTCCCGAGTACGGCGATACCACATGTGTGGCACTTTTTTGCACCCATATCTGCGCTAAGGGGCCCAAAGTCCAATGAGTACCTTTAGGATTTCACAGGTCATTTTGAGAAATTTTGTTTCAAGACTACTCCTCACGGTTTAGGGCCCCTAAAATGCCAGGACAGTATAGGAACCCCACAAACGACTCCATTTTAGAAAGAAGACACCCCAAGGTATTCTGTTAGTAGTACGGTGAGTTCATAGAAGATTTTATTTTTTGTCACAAGTTAGCGGAAATTGATTTTTATTGTTTTTTTTCACAAAGTGTCATTTTCCGCTAACTTGTGACAAAAAATAAAATCTTCTATGAACTCACCGTACTACTAACGGAATACCTTGGGGTGTCTTCTTTCTAAAATGGGGTCATTTGTGGGGTTCCTATACTGTCCTGGCATTTTAGGGGCCCTAAACCGTGAGGAGTAGTCTTGAAACGAAATTTCTCAAAATGACCTGTGAAATCCTAAAGGTACTCATTGGACTTTGGGCCCCTTAGCGCAGTTAGGGTGCAAAAAAGTGCCACACATGTGGTATCGCCGTACTCAGGAGAAGTAGTATAATGTGTTTTGGGGTGTATTTTTACACATACCCATGCTGGGTGGGAGAAATCTCTCTGTAAATGGGCAATTGTGTGTAAAAAAAATCAAACAATTGTCATTTACAGAGATATTTCTCCCACTCAGCATGGGTATGTGTAAAAATACACCCCAAAACACATTATACTACTTCTCCTGAGTACGGCAATACCACATGTGTGGCACTTTTTTGCAGCCTAACTGCGCTAAGGGGCCCAAAGTCCAATGAGCACCTTTAGGCTTTACAGGGGTGCTTACAATTTAGCACCCCCCAAAATGTCAGGACAGTAAACACACCCCACAAATGACCCCATTTTGGAAAGTATACACTTCAAGGTATTCAGAGAGGAGCATAGTGAGTCCGTGGCAGGTTTCATTTTTTTTTGTCGCAAGTTAGAAGAAATGGAAACTTTTTTTTTTTTGTCACAAAGTGTCATTTTCCGCTTACTTGTGACAAAAAATAATATCTTCTATGAACTCACTATGCCTCTCAGTGAATACTTTGGGATGTCTTCTTTCCAAAATGGGGTCATTTGGGGGGTATTTATACTATCCTGGAATTCTAGCCCCTCATGAAACATGACAGGTGGTCAGAAAAGGCAGAGATGCTGGAAAATGGGAAAATTCACTTTTTGCACCATAGTTTGTAAACGCTATAACTTTTACCCAAACCAATAAATATAAGCTGAATGGGTTTTTTTTTTTATCAAAAACATGTTTGTCCACATTTTTCGCGCTGCATGTATACAGAAATTTTACTTTATTTGAAAAATGTCAGCACAGAAAGTTAAAAAAATCATTTTTTTTGCCAAAATTCATGTCTGTTTTGATGAATATAATAAAAAGTAAAAATCGCATCAGCAATCAAATAGCATCAAAAGAAAGCTTTATTAGTGACAAGAAAAGGAGCCAAACTTCATTTAGGTGGTAGGTTGTATGAGCGAGCAATAAACCGTGAAAGCTGCAGTGGTCTGAATGGAAAAAAAGTGGCCAGTCCTTAAGGGGGGTAAAGCCCTAGGTCCTCAAGTGGTTAAAATAAGTCTAAAATGGTCCATTCAAAATATGACTTTCCTATGACCCTCGATGCGTCTACTTAGCTTGCAAATTGTTAATGAAACAATTGAATTATAGGAAACATCATTGACTGCAGAAGAATCATATTTATTTCACTTTGCTCATCACTACTTTAGGACCATTAAAAGAGAGGTATCCTCAAATTATTTATGTGACTGATTTTAAACTGCAAATAAGAAAAATGGGTTTAATGAAGCCTAAAATGGGGTTGCCTTGACTATGTCTGCTTGTTTGATATTCTGGAGACTGAACCTGGCCTGCCTTTTGTTCCGATCCATTGCAAACTTCTGCTATGTCCATGTGCCCGATCTGTTGCTGACTTTTGCATGTCTTAGAGACCATCCTGTTGCCAAACCCTTTCCTGTCCGAATACCTGATGCATTTGTAGACCTGTCTGATTCATGGACCTATGTTTGCCTTTAGATTCACTGGTACCTTGAGTTATTGCAGCTCCAGACTCAACCTCACTGCATTAACAACTTTGTCACACACCTGGTCGTTGTCACGTTCTGCAAGTGCTCCTGCCACTCATTTACTGGAGATCCCTGTTTCAACCTTCGATTGATCAGTAGACAAGCCACAAGGGTTGCTGTTCTTAACTCATCGACCACCAGCACCATAAGTATGTAAAATATGCCATAGGGGTCTAATCCTTGGGCAGCTGATGCCACCGATTGGAGTGGCTGGGCATGATAAGGGGATTGCAGCATATGGAAGAGCAGGGTGCAAGTGAATGGGAGGCTTAGAATAGGGAGCAACAGTGGGGCATTGCTAGGATTCAGCCAAGAGTGTGAAGCTTGAGTAGCATGCAGTGTCAACAAGTGAGCATTTGTCATGGGTGTAGCCAAATGTACATGATCCTAACCAGGGCCGGTCCTGGACTTTCTGCTGCCTGAGGCAAAGATCGTAAAGGCACCCCCCCCCCCCCCAATATTTCTACATAACATTACATCCCCCACACAACCTGTCCGTGAAGGAAAGCCTGAGTGACGCAGCAAAGTGAGTGACTGACTCACCGGGGATTGGGTCTCCCTCCGGGTCTGGCGGCGGCGAAGGGCGGGCATCCGCATCCAGCATGCATCCTGCACTGGCAGGGGACAGACGGCTGCGGTCTGCGGCGGGCATGCTCCATCTCGGATCTGAGGGATCTCGCGCTGGGCCAGTGAGCGGCGGCCGGCGGCAGCCAGCCAGCCTCTTCATCATCATCGTCACGGTCACGTCGGCGGCGCTCCCTGCTCAGTGACTGACCGTGACAATCAGCCGCAGCCAGGGCAGCAGAGCGGGCGGCGGCCGCCGCCATCAAATCAGCAGGCTTAGGCACTAGGCAGCGTCACCAGCGTGCAGCCTTGGAGGAGACAGGAGAGGCCGCAGAGCTCGGAGTCGTCGGACTCGGAGGCCGGCGGCAACAGTGCAGTTTCTAGGCTAAAATGCACCCAGGGCGAGGGTGTAAAAATTGTGCCCCCCCCCCCGGTACAGGTAGCCAGCTATAGGTCCCCCCCGAGTATAGGTGGCCAGGCATGGGTGAGCCAGTAAAGTTGCCCCCAGTATAGGTTAGCCAGGTAGTTGCCTCCAGTATAGGTAGCCAGTATAGTTGCCCCCAGTATGTTAGATAGTCAGGCACCCCCCCCCCCCGGTATAAGTTAGATAAGTAGGTGCCCCCAGTACAGGTTGGCTAGGTAGGTGCCTCCAATATAGGTAGGCAGTATAGTTGCCCCCAGCATAGGTTAGATAGGTAGGTACCCCCAGTATAGGTTAGTTAGGTAGGTGCCCCCAGTATAGGTAGCCAGTATAGTTGCCACCTGTATAGGCTAGCTAGGTAGGTAGGTGCCCCCAATACAGGTTAGATAAGTGCCCCCAGTATAGGTTAGATAGGTAGCTTCCCCCCAGTATAGGTTCGATTAGATCACTGCCCTTCAGTATAGGTTAGATTAGGTAGGTGCCCCCAGTACAGGTTAGATTAGGTAGGTGCCCCCAGTATAGATTAGATAGGTAGCTGCCACCAGCATATGTTGGACAGGTAGCTGCCGCCCAGCATAGGTTAGATAGGTAGCTGCCCCCCAGTATAGATTAGATAGGTAGCTGCCCCCCAGTATAGGTTAGATAGGTAGCTGCCCCCCAGTATAGGTTAGATAGGTAGCTGCCCCCCAGTACAGGTTAGATTAGGTAGGTGCCCCCCAGTATAGGATAGATAGGTAGCTGCCCCCAGTACAGGTTAGATTAGGTAGGTGCCCCCCAGTATAGGATAGATAGGTAGCTGCCCCCAGTATAGGTTAGATAGGTAGTTGCCCCCCAGTATAGGTTAGATGGGTAGCTGCCCCCCAGTACAGGTTAGATTAGGTAGGTGCCCCCCAGTATAGGATAGATAGGTAGCTGCCCCCAGTACAGGTTAGATTAGGTAGGTGCCCCCCAGTATATGATAGATAGGTAGCTGCCCCCAATATAGGTTAGATAGGTAGCTGCCCCCCAGTGTAGGTTAGATAGGTAGCTGCCCCCCAGTATAGGTTAGATAGGTAGCTGCCCCCCAGTATAGGATAGATAGGTAGCTGCCCCCCAGCATAAGTTAGATAGGTAGCTGCCCCCCAGTATAAGTTAGATAGGTAGCTGCCCCCCAGTATAGGTTAGATAGGTAGCTGCCCCCCAGTATAGGTTAGATAGGTAGCTGCCCCCCAGTATAGGATAGATAGGTAGCTGGCCCCCAGTATAGGTTAGATTAGGTAGGTGCCCCCAGTATAGGATAGATAGGTAGCTGCCCCCAGTACAGGTTAGATTAGGTAGGTGCCCCCCAGTATAGGATAGATAGGTAGCTGCCCCCAAAACAGGTTAGATTAGGTAGTAGGTAGGGGGCACCTACCTACTTAACCTATACTGGGCAAGCTACCTATCTATCCTATACTGGGGGGGCAGTATAGGATAGATAGGTAGCTTGCCCAGTATAGGTTAAGTAGGTAGGTGCCCCCTCATAATGGCGGAGGGGGGAGCCGGAGCCGCGGGGAGGGCAGCCCGACCTCTCCCTCCCTCTTCCCGGGCCGCTCTCCATGCTCCCCCCTCGGACTGCAGGCAGCAGAGTTAGCGCGCAGGGAAGCACTGCTGTACACAGCTGTTACTCACCTCCCTGGATCCGATCGCCGCTCCCGCCCTGCTGGTCTCCTCTCTGCAATGTAGCCGCTGATACATTACACACGCTGCGTCCTGTTTACACAGGAAGCAGCCGCGTGTGTATAAGCGGCTAGGCAGAGAGGAGACCAGCAGGGCGGGAGCGGCGATCGGATCCAGGGAGGTGAGTAACAGCTGTGTACAGCACCCTCACCGCGGCTCTGGCTCCCCCCGCTATCACAGCCACTTCATCTGGTGCCGCCCCTCCACTTCCTGCCGCCTGAGGAACCCGCCTCACCCCGCCTCATGGGCGGGCCGGCCCTGCTTAGAGCGTTGAAGATAATAAACCTTCATACACAGCAGACAGGTTATACAAATATGCATTGTTTTTCATTCTGAGTGTTCACATTTTTTCACTAGAAATTTTCATAATTATATGAAAAATGTATGCGCAATTATTATTTTTTATATGATAATATATGATATGTTCCACTGAGAAAGTAAACTTTCATAAGTACTTAGAACGTGCAGAGTTAAAAAAATAAACAAAACAAAACTGCAACAGAAACCGAATTTCATTTTTTTTGTTTGTTTTTTATTTCAACTTCTGCTGATACTTTTAAATGTTCTTTATAGGATGACAGCACCCTTCTTCCAGTCTACTGCTGTGGCATGGCATTTCACAAAGCCAAATATTTGCAATTATCTGCCTTAATAAAAATCAACTGAAACATGTCCGAAGCTGGGAAATCGATTAGTTAATTTACTTTGACTTCGTGACATGTTTATATTTGTAGTACAAATATATAAAAGACACCAAAATCAATTAAAAAGTGAAAAAATGTACATATAAACCTTTATATACATATAAATGTATAGAATGTGTGTTTGTAAAAATGCCTCAGCACACCAACGTAAATATCATACCTTACACAAAGCTAAAGAACATTCACCCAGGGATACCAGAAGCAGGTGTTAGCACAATAGGCCCTGCAGATGAGTGACACAGCATGAGTGTACACAGCAAAAGAGTTTGTCAGCTGGGTAATAGAAATACTCAGCATTTTCCTTCTAAGGGAAACTCGTTCTTTTAAACAGAAAAGAAAATTCCTCTTGTACTTAGTAAATTGTACATTCTTCCCTTGCATTTCTTTTTCAAGGCTAAATCGAATAGTCGAAGATCTAATGGAATATTTACATGTTGCTAGGCATTCGACCCAAGACAGGAAAGGTTTGACCATGAAATGGTTTCTTCAAAAGGTTTTAACATTGGACTTTCTCAGCTGTGCTTTTATATCTTCAGTTTTGATTGTTTTCTAAAATTGTCCTACTCTGCTCCACAGCAGTGGTGGAGCCACTCTATTCATTGTTTCTATGTTCGATGAATGCTGTTTGTAAACAGCTGTTTGTCAAATTTTAACTTTACTAAAAAAAAACAAAAACTAAAATATAATAAAACATGAAGCACATCATCACTACACAAGATGATGATGGTGATGATAATAGTTTTTGTTACTAATGTTGAACAGAGAAGGATAAAGGGGGGAGTGGGTAATGAAATGTTATTTTGGCTTTCTTGGGCGGCAAAAGTCTGGGGGCAGCACTAGGCAGAAACAGAAAGTGAAGAGAGTGCCTGGCCAACCTATACTGGGGGCAACTGTACCTGGCTAACCTATACGTACCTAGCTACCAATACTGGGGGCACCTATACCTGGCTGCCTACCTATATTGAGGGTGTTTTTTGGGGAGCTCACCACAGCTATAACATGCAGTGCAAATTGATGTCTGCTGTTAGATCATTACAATTTGGGAGGGTAGGGTGCATCCGATTCCTCACAAGTTTGCCTCAGGCAGCAAAAAATCTAGAACTGGCCCTGGCCATCTCCTACAACCATGACCACATTTAAGACTACAACCCCCTCATAATGAAATAACCAATTACTCTCTGTTTTATCCCTGTATGCGAAGCAGGTGGTTTCGGCATACAGGGCTTAGCGCCGAGTGCCAGAACTAGATGCCACCGTAGCATCAATGTTCTATTGCGCTGGGTGCATAAGGGTAATTTGGGGTTACAGCGATCGCCAGACCCCAAATTACATCTCTCTCTGAGTTTTGATGACTCGGACGGGAATAGTATTTTATGCCGCAGGGGATTTGATCGGCAGCAGGGTGAGCCTTCATTCGGCTTAACCTAAGCCCAGTTCACTGGCAGCGTACATATATATACGGACACTCTGTATTCCACATGTTCACCATTAAAATGTTTTATTATTTTTACATTTGCAGGAAAAAATTATTTTATTTATATTTCAAAATCAAATATTGTCCCCATACATTGTACACGTAACATAATTTAAGTTTTGTGATTGACAAGATAAATTGCCAAAACAATATGTTTTTCTAAAAGTTATACTGGATTTAAACTGTGTGTATTTTTTCCATATATGTCTTATTTTTTTATAATAGATAGATAGAATAGCTGGCTAGATAGATGGATAGATAGATAGATAGATAGATAGATAGATAGATAGATAGATAGATAGATAGATAGATAGATAGATAGATAGATAGATAGACTGTATATCACTTAGGTGTCACAATTAATGATAAATTTACTTCTGAATTAATGGAAGCAAAGCTAAAATGTCAGAACTACTCTGGACCATAAAGTTAAAACAAACTCTCTCTCTACGGGCGATATTTACAAAAAGTTGATCAAATGGTAGCGCACACATACTGCACAGCAATTTTACTGGTATTTAAACAAATGATGTAGTACGTGATCCGTGCACACTGTAATTTTACTAGCTTTTAGTGACTGTAGAGCCATTCGTAAAGTGGTTAAAGTAACTTTTTGTGAAATCTGAGGATACATTTAAAGATCTGAAGTTCTTCTAACACATTAAAAAAAACTCTGTAATTTATCTTTTCCCTTTACTGCAATATGTTCCATGGAAATTCTGCAATTCCTCAGTATATTTTGTAAATTCCAGCAAAGTGGTAATTTCTGATTCCACTCATCTCTAATCACTAGCCAGGGCTCTGACTGATGTGCCTCAATCATGCATGGATGAAGGTTGAAGCTGAGTTCATGACTGTTGTGAAAGGGTTACAGTAGTGGAAAGATGCTTCTAATCATTTTTAGTCTGCTGTATCACTGATGCTCTAGTACTTGTAAAACATTAGAGTGATATTGCTGTTAACCACTTCAGGACCACAGGCTTTACCCCCCCCCCCCCCCCAAAGACCAGGCAATTTTTTTTCAAATGGGCCACTGCAGCTTTAAGGCCAAGCTGCAGGGCCGAACAACACGGCACACAAGGGACCCCCCCCCCCTTTTCTCCCCACCAACAGAGCTCTCTCTTGGTGGGGTCTGATCGCTCCCCCAGTGGGTTTTTTTCTGTTTATTTTGTTTATTTTTTAAAACATTTCCTTATTTTTTTATTTTTTTTGTACTAAGCCCTCCCTCCCCCCGCCAGCCAATCCCCGTGATCAGCTGTCATAGCCTTCAGCCTATGAGAGCCGATCACCTCCGAGCAGACAGAGGGGACAACCATGTCACACGCTCTGCCTACCAGCAGGAGATGCGCACGCAGCCTGCACACGATCTCCTGTAAACTGCAGCCCCAGGACTTTACGCCGTTCGGCGTTAGGTGGTCCTGGGGCTGCCGCTGTGGCCACGCCCATCGGTGTGACGCGGCCGTCTAGTAGTTAATCTTGACAACAGCAAACACTTGGAACACATGACTTCCCAGAATTTTAAACTTGCCATTTGTGTTATTGGTTGGCTGGTTACCCAGAACTTAAACAAAGCAGGAAGCAACATTTCAAATCTCCTACATACCTCTCAATGTCGCTAGATTTACTTCACTGACTGTCATACACACAGGTAAGCAGATGATTCATCTTTAAAGATCTCAGGGATGCCTTCCCATGTTGAAAATTAAAGTTTGAAAACCTTTTTCTTTTATTGTAGTTTTAGACAGTGTTAAAGTGGTATTATACTCCTAAAAACCAACATTCCAATTACTACTCTTATGGTGCCCATACACAGTACAATAAAAAGATTTGATTTTTCTGTTTATTCAACCAAAATGATCGAATTGAATGAAAGTCAAAAAAAAAAATCATGAAGAAAAATTAAAAATTATTTCATTCAAAATTACTCATTTTATACACAGAGAATGTTTGGAATTGCTTTCAGATGTTCTTTTATGTAACTAAGAGTAGTTACTGAAATTTTAGTTTTGAGTGTATAATCCTTCTTTAAAGTGATATAAAACCCTGACATAATATTCAATAAAAACATGTTTCCCTACTTTGTATACGCCATACGGTTATCATATTTGCTTTTGTGCATAAGTATTATTATTCATTTAGAAATTACAGGTTTCCAAAGAACACTTTTTTGCTCTGAGAGCTGACTTTGGGCTTGATTCACAAAGCCGTGCAAACTGTTTAGCACGGGTGTGCTAAACAGTTAGCACGTGAAGTGCCGTTCGCAGACTCGATTCACGCGATCGCTGACTTTTGCGCGCGCAATTTGACGCAAATTGCGCGTGCAAAAGTCCGTGAGCGGCACTTCACGTGCTAACTGTTTAGCACACCCGTACTAAACAGTTTGCATGGCTTTGTGAATCAAGCCCTTTGCATTTTATTCATAACTGCTTTATTCATCTTCTAAGGCAAGCAGAAATGCTTTCTGATTGTCTGTCTGTGTTCAGGAGAGTCTGCAGTGTCAGAGAATTTATCACATTCCTCACTTGATACAATTAAGTAAAGACAAGATAACATTTTCTCCAGTTCGGTTCATCCAGCTTTCTCTGCACTGAGCTTGTAACTCCTGTTTTTAACTAATTGAACGCTGTTCTAGAAAAAAAAATGGTGGTAGTATATTATGCTGTAAATAATGTATTATAGCAAAGTAGAAATGCTGGGTTTCATTCCGGGTTAAGAAATGCCTCTTTTGAGTCGTAATGCTGTCCTGTTTCTCCATCTGTGAGAATTTCTATCACTTTCTGTTTGAACAGGAAGTGTTCTCCAGGAGTGAACAAAACAGACACAAAATGTGCTTGGGCATACTGTTTAGTGAACAATTACATTGATTTGCTATGGATAAAAATGCTGAGTAGCTGTGTATTAACCTCCCTGGCATTCAATTTCCTCAGGATTTCTGTGCAAAAAGTGGTTTAATTAATATCAAGTAATTTTCAAGAATTTTTTTTTTGTAATAATTTTTTTAATATTGAATTCAATACAGGTTATTGTATTGAATCCAATAAAAAAAAAAAGTTTGCGGGCTGATGTTGATGGCGTTGTGTGACCCTGGTGTCATCAACTCCGATCGCCTCGAACATGTCATCGCTGAGGGAGAAGCAAATACACAGAGGGACATGGAAAAAGACACTGGGGAAGCTATCAGAGGTACACGATGAGGGATCAGCATTCCAATGGTGAGTATAAGCCCCCACCAAGTCTCCCCCATATGCGTGATGCAGGATGCGCATTGGAAGCAAACTTCCAATCGGCAGTTTCTAGGCTAAATTGCTCTCAGGGGAGGATGTAAAATTGCACCCCCCTCTTCCCACCTGTGAATAAATAATATTATTTGTGATGCAGTATTTAGCTCCCTCAGTATAAATAGTCAGGTATCGGTGCCCCCAGTAAAGGTTAGCCAGCCATAGGTGCCCCAGTATAGGTGTATAGGTAGCCAACTATAGGTGCCCCCAGTATAAGTTAGCCACGCATAGTTACCCAAATATAGGTTAGGCAGGAATAGGTGCAGTATAAGAATCCAAGTGTAGGTGCTGCAGTATAGGTAGTCAGGTCTATATAGGTGTTGCAGTATAAGTTAGCCAGGCATAGTTGTCCCAGTGTAGGTTAGCCAGGTATAGGTGCCACAGGATATGTAGCCAGGTATAGGTGCCGCAATATAGGTTACCTAGGTATAGGTGCCACAGTATAGGTAACTCAGGTATAGACGCCACAGTATAGCTAGGTATAGGTAACGCAGTATAGGTAGACAGGCATAGGTGCTGTAGTATAGCTAGTTACAGTTGCCACAGTATAGGTAGACAGGTATAGGTGCCGCAGTATAGCTTGATATAGGTGCTGCAGTATAGGCAGACAAGTATGGGTGATGCAGTATAGCTAGGTATAGGCGTTGCAGTATAGGTAGACAGGTATAGGTGCTGCAGAATAGGTTACCCAGCTATAGGCGCTTCCCCCTTCCAGATCCTCAGCTCTTGCAGGAAGCGAGGATTACTCACTGTCCATCTGTCCTGCAGAGATCGCACATCCTCCTCCGCCGTACAGCTCCGTCAACCATCTACAGTACCGGGACATGGCTTGATGACATTATCAAGTCTCGTCCCGGCACTGTAAACAGTAGATGGAGCTGTATGTGGTGGAAGAGGGTGTGACACTGCCACTGGACAGATGGACGGTAAGTAATCCTCTCTTACAGCAAGCACTGGGGATCTAAGAGAGGGGGTTTGGGGAGAGGGAGATGGTTGCAGGAAGGAGGGATGGAGGGGAGATCGCTGCAGGGAGGGTGGGCAGGAGGGAGGGGAGGTCAGGGGATTTGGGGGGGTTATCGCTGTAGGGAGGGTGGGTGCTAAGGAGGAAGGGGAAATCACTGCAGGCAATTGGGGGATCGGTGGGGGGAGGGATCACTGCAGGGAAGCCCTACAACTTATTAGCTCAACCTTACCACTAGGGAGGTTAAAGCAGTGCTCACACAGGTAAGTGACTTCATATTGCCCAATTCTGGCCACCAGTTTACAAACTGTATGACCAGCAACTGGCAAGGTGACATTAGTAATACACGAGGGCACACCCCTGAGATTAGAGAAAGGAAATGTTATTAACAGCTGGAAAAAATGATTCAGACCGTACTTACAAAATGACTCAAATTACAGCAACAGCACTGTTTTTTGTTATTATATATTTTTGTTGCTACATGTTACATCACTGTATAAACTGTTGTTAGCTGTAAAGCACATTTAAAGCACATTGGAAACAACCAAAAAACTTACCGGCAGTTTTGGCTATACTGTATGTCCAAATCCAGCATAACTGTTATGTGTAACACATGAATCAAACAAATTCAGCTTACAAACAACCTCCTGAAACTCATTGTAAGTAGAGATGTGAAAATGTAAAGTTCCCACAAGAACTGAGAAGATTTCAGAAAGGGAGTACATGATGTCCCTAAAGGAAAATACAAAGTTATTCTAACACCCCCCCCCCCCCCCCCCCAAAAAAAAAATTACATAATAACTAGAACATAGGTATGCCCTATAGCATACAACTATTTCAATAATTTGGGGAAAATATTTTTCCTTAATAAAAAAAGTTGGTCCGCATTATTAAGGGTTTCTTGTATTCCACTGGATCACTGAGGGATGTTGGTATGCTTTTTTGTTTCCCTTCAGTTGGAGTTACGGACATGGGTCTTATTTTAGTCTAGCTATGTAACAATGTAACCAGGTTACCTATTATATGTATCACTGTGCTCTATTTTTGTTCAGAGCTGACATGCCCACGCAGCATAGAGGAATAAAAATAGATGTGATATGAAGAAATCTTCTAGAAATGCTGGTTGTGGCAAAGCATCATGCTCTGCTAATGCTGCTAATGCTCATTTATCCTTCAGCCCACACATATTAATTTGTGTAGCTAACAAGATTTGTTTAAGAGAAAACACTCTAATGCCTTAAAGCTTCATACTGTACATATGATGTAATTTATATATATTGCATTATAATAAAATACAATCTGATGCTGGTGTGAAAATGACATGTTTTGAGCTGCACTTAAAGGTCACTGGTTTGGAGAGAAATACAGTATGGAGGCTGCCATATTTATTTATTTTTTTAAACAATACTAGTTTCCTGGCAGTCTTGATGATTCATCAGTAGTGTCTGAATCACCTACCAGAAACAAGCATGTGGCAAATCCATTCAAACTTCAGTCAAATGTCTGATCTGCATGCTTGTTCAGGGTTTATCAGAGGGAGAGGATCAGAAGGACAGCCAGGCAATTTGTATTGAAAGGAAATCAATATGGAACCCTCAATTCCCCTCTCGCTTTAGGTGCCCTTCAAAACAAAAGTTTGCCTTCTTAAAACAGAAGGTATTTGTTATTATTCAGATTGAAGTGAGATAATGATGTCTCCCACAATGCATCAATGCTGAATATACAAATCATCCTTTGTTGGATGTTTCGGATTGGATGATCTTCATCAGAGCATGGCATGGATGAATGTGACTCTATGGGGTAGGGCTTGAAGCACTCAGAGTTACAGACTACCCAGCAAGCTCATGGTGAACCAGAACTCCTAGGAGTGTGTAAGGGGCTACAAAGGACCAAAAAGCCCTCTTACTAAAATGTTATGCCTAACAAAAGTTTGCCTTCTTAAAACAGAAGGTATTTGTGAATATTCATATTAGAGTGAGCATATGATGTCTTCCACGATGCATCACTGCTGAGTATGGAAATCATCCTTTGTTATCTCTGTAAGCTAAACACACCTCCAGAGCCTCTGGAATACAATGATGTGTCAGCTTGTTAATTGTACAGAGCCACAATAATCCAGCATGTATACAGACTGCTTCAGATTGGTTGATCTTCATCAGTGCATGGCATGGATTAATGTGGAACACCGAGTTACAGATTAACCAGCAAGCTCATGATGTCCTTTAAATGCAGTTGCAACTGAAAGGACACATTTAGGGCTGCATTGTAAAAGTAGACCCTTGCTGCAAACCTCTACATATCTTAAAAAGACTCAAGTTTGTGTAACAGGAAACATTTCTTTAGATTTTCATGCATGTTAAGCCAGTCACTTTCCCTGTCCTTGCTAAAGAGACTTAAAAACTTGCATTCTGTACAATTCCATGGTCAGCTGGATAGCGTACTGATAAGGCCGTTGCCTTGGATGTGGGATTTGAGCCCTTTGAGAAGGGTTGGATGCCCTGCTCAAGCCAGCATGTACAACAGTAAGGAGTATTTGGGCAAGGCTCTCTAGTGATCCTGGTTGCTCAAGGAACTTGCCTTAAGTGGCTGCAGCTCTGGTGCATGAGTCTGCCAGGAGAAAAGTGCAATATAAATGTTCTGTGTCTGGTCTTGTCTTGTTTTAATATGCTTTCGGTTATGAAAAAACTTAGGGCCCGATCCAATTCACTTTTTCTGCTAAGTTTTCTCTTAGGAGATAAGATTTCATCTTCAGTTTCAAAATATTTTTCAGCAGTCTGCAATTGAAAAATTACCAGAAAATAGGAGAAAATGTACTATCAAAATTATTTTGTTTCCTGGTGGCTAAAACTGCATTTATTGATAAGATGTGAACGTCTAGGATAAAACATAGGAGAAAAAGTGAATTGGATTGGTGCCACAGTTTTCCTACTTAACCATTTCAAGTCTGATAGAGCAGGGTGACTACAACTGTAGCAGGAAATAGGAATGAAAAGCCTTTGCCCACCCCTGCTCTGATTACGTTTATAAGTATGTCCAATACCTTGGTAAAGACACAATGCTTGATTATGGAAAATGAAGCAAAACAAAAGTAAACAATCCAAAATTACAAAACTAAGTTCAGTCCAATGAAAAAAACTGGAAGGGCCCATTTAAAGTCTGCTTTCATTTTATTCTATAGAATATTTCTTTACTTCTCAGATCTCGTTGGTTAATACAGCCTCAAAGCTACTTCCTGTACTCCATTAAAGTGAAAAGAAAGTTAAATCTGAACTGTAACCTCCAATTCAGATTTAATTAATATTCCCATATCTGTAAAATAGGAGTATCTTCTGGTGTAAAGGAATCATCAGATTTTCTCTTTTTCATTTTTCGATATTTTTACCCAGTTTACATATGCATGCATTCCCAGACTCCAGGGAAATTTGACAGCTGTATTCTAGCAGTAAGTCGCACTCTTGCTATACTTCATCCTCTTTACTATACAGCAGTCTCATCAGAATACATCATCTTAGGGCAGAAGAATAGTCTCTCTCTGGCTTAAGAGGGCCCCAAGGGAATAGCAATGTTTGGGAACTGACAATCAAAATGAAGAAGGTAAGAACACTGTGAGACATACAACACCATTAACCACTTGCCGACCGCACGCTTATACCGTGCGTCGGCAAAGTGGCAGCTGCAGGACCAGCGACGCAGTATTGCGTCGCCAGCTGCAGGCTGATTAATCAGGAAGCAGCCGCTCGCCTGCGAGCGGCTGCTTCCTGTCAATTCACGACGGGGGGCTCCGTGAATAGCCTGCGGGCCGCCGATGGCGGCTCGCAGCTAAATGTAAACACAAGCGGAAATAATCCGCTTTGTTTACATTGTACGGCGCTGCTGCGCAGCAGCGCCGTAAGGCAGATCGGCGATCCCGGCCAATCAGCGGCCGGGATCGCCGCCATGTGACAGGGGACAGCCTGTCCACTGGCTGCACAGGACGGATAGCGTCCTGTGCAGTCCGGTTCACACAGGGGGCCAGGTAGGAGGAGGTGAGGGGGTGGATTTCGCCGCGGAGGGGGGCTTTGAGGTGCCTCCCCCCCCGCAACACCCGGCAGGCAGGAGCGATCAGACCCCCCCAGCACATCATCCCCCTAGTGGGGAAAAAAAGGGGGGCGATCTGGTCGCTCTGCCTGCACCCTGATCTGTGCTGGGGGCTGCAGAGCCCACCCAGCACAGATCAGCTAAACAGCGCTGGTCCTTAAGGGGGGGTAAAGGGTGGGTCCTCAAGTGGTTAAAAAAAATGACACTCTGCAAAATGTAAATAAAAACAAATGATGTAACAATGTGTAAATAATCATAGAAAGCCAAGGTTCATATAAAGTCAAGCCAATAATAATCATATACTTCCCGGGTGCCCCTGATGAGTAATCAGTCAATCATGAAACATGTTGGGCGGAGACTAGGCCATACCAGGAAGAGACGTGCAGTGTGACGCGGAGAGGAAGCGTGGAAGTGAGACGCTGGTGTTGTTATCCATTCGGTGGGACGTGAGACTCTAGCGCTGACACTAGAAAGCATTGCCCACCCAGGGGCAGATGTGCGAGAGCCTGTGGGGAAAACTGTATGAGCAATTTTAATCGAGGAGAATGTAAGTGGATTTTTGAATTAAGATGTTAAGCAGTATTATGCTATTTGAATTAATTCTATTTGAGGCATACCGCCAATCTGATGCAGAGAAGTCTTAAAGCGGCAAAGCCATGAAGTGCTGGAGGTCATCTGCATAGAGCCTACTCTATGCAGATTGCTGATATCTATAATAGAAGTGGGTTTTTATAGTTTTATGAAGAAATGCATTTTGAAGGACAGCTGTATTAGATCTAGATGTGCGCTTGGACTATTGATCAATTTAATATAATCATATAAAGCCAAGGTTCCAGACAGCACAACAGTTATATGAGCATTCAGATAAGATGTTCAATCATGTTGCATATTTTTGTTTGCAGATAGGCCATCATTCCATTGGATTGTGATTACTGGCCACCCCTTTTTCAATTATGTATGTTTCATAACAGTGTATATTTGTAAACTAATGAGAATTTTCTCCTTTCAGGTTATGGAGGCTGAAACACATATTGATGGAAGTTTATTGTGGGTCCCTTATGTACCATTATATCTAGTATTGGTGCCTCTGATAATGTAGTTATACTTACTTCCTGTTTGCATCCAACATGGTCTCACCCGGCCTCTTTCTCCTTTTCCGTCCAGCCTACTGTGGCGCAATTGGGTGGGCGGATCGTGGGGGCACGTGCGCGTCATGATGACGCGTACGCGTCACGCGGACATGTGGACGCGACGCGCGGACATGTGACGCCCGCGCCCACTCACTATATAATCTGGCGTCCTTTGCCATTTTAGCTCATGGAGATCCCCCAGCTCTTGATAAAGCGGCGTAATAGCCGCGGAACCGGTGGAGACATCCGCCTGGGGTCCTTCTCTCCTTGCTGGCCTGATGTTGCGCTCTTGTCCGGATAAGTATATTGCTCTTGTGTCCACTCTGTCACTTGCGTAGTATGCAGTATCATAGTCACACTTTGGGAATGTGTGTTTCAGCCTCACAGGTTTAATTGTGTATTCACTCATGATTGTTTTGATCATATTGCATCTTGGTTATATTTTGCATCATATTGATAGCACTATGTGTGTTTATTATTAGTAATTGTCACTAGGACATTTTTGCACTTTATCACTTGTATGCTCGCAATTTACTGAACCCGGGTTCAAGCCCAGTGGGTAGCGCTTTTGTGAGCACCCCTGGGGTCATTTAATGATTGCCATATACAGGGAGTGCAGAATTATTAGGCAAATGTGTATTTTGACCACATCATCCTCTTTATGCATGTTGTCTTACTCCAAGCTGTATAGGCTCAAAAGCCTACTACCAATTAAGCATATTAGGTGATGTGCATCTCTGTAATGAGAAGGTGTGTGGTCTAATGACATCAACACCCTATATCAGGTGTGCATAATTATTAGGCAACTTCCTTTCCTTTGGCAAAATGGGTCAAAAGAAGGACTTGACAGGCTCAGAAATGTAAAAATAGTGAGATATCTTGCAGTAGGATGCAGCACTCTTAAAATTGCAAAGCTTCTGAAGCGTGATCATCGAACAATCAAGCGTTTCATTCAAATAGTCAACAGGGTCGCAAGAAGCGTGTGGAAAAACCAAGGCGCAAAATAACTGCCCATGAACTGAGAAAAGTCAAGCGTGCAGCTGCTAAGATGCCACTTGCCACCAGTTTGGCCATATTTCAGAGCTGCAACATCACTGGAGTGCCAAAAGCACAAGGTGTGCAATACTCAGAGACATGGCCAAGGTAAGAAAGCTGAAAGACGACCACCACTGAACAAGACACACAAGCTGAAACGTCAAGACTGGGCCAAGAATATCTAAAGACTGATTTTTCTAAGGTTTTATGGACTGATGAAATGAGAGTGAGTCTTGATGGGCCAGATGGATGAGCCCGTGGCTGGATTGGTAAAGGGCAGAGAGCTCCAGTCCGACTCAGACGCCAGCAAGGTGGAGGTGGAGTACTGGTTTGGGCTGGTATCATCAAAGATGAGCTTGTGGGGCCTTTTCGGGTTGAGGATGGAGTCAAGCTCAACCTCCCAGTCCTACTGCCAGTTTCTGGAAGACACCTTCTTCAAGCAGTGGTACAGGAAGAAGTCTGCATTCTTCTAGAAAAACATGATTTTCATGCAGGACAATGCTCCATCACACGCGTCCAAGTACTCCACAGCGTGGCTGGCATGAAAGGGTATAAAAGAAGAAAAACTAATGAAATGGCCTTCTTGTTCACCAGATCTGAACCCCATTGAGAACCTGTGGTCCATCATAAAATGTGAGATTTACAAGGAGGGAAAACAGTACCCCTCTCTGAACAGTGTCTGGGAGGCTGTGGTTGCTGCTGCACGCAATGTTGATGGCGACATATCAAAACACTGACAGAATCAATGGATGCAGGCAGGCTTTTGAGTGTCCTTGCAAAGAAAGGTGGCTATATTGGTCACTGATTTGTTTTTGTTTTTGTTTTTGAATGTCAGAAATGTATATTTGTGAATGTTGAGATGTTATATTGGTTTCACTGGTAAAAATATAATTGAAAATGGGTATATATTTGTTTTTTGTTAAGTTGCCTAATAATTATGCACAGTAATAGTCACCTGCACACACAGATATCCCCCTAAAATAGCTAAAACTAAAAACAAACTAAAAACTAATTTCAAAATATTCAGCTTGACATTAATGAGCTTTTTGGGTTCATTGAGAACATGGTTGTTGTTCAATAATAAAATTATTCCTCAAAAATACAACTTGCCTAATAATTCTGCACTCCCTGTATATGTATATATATATTATATATATATATATATATATATATATATAATTATTGAGCGCTTTATATTCTAATGTTTACTGATGATACAGGCAGCATATATGTTTTAATTGGTTTTATATGTTTATAGTGATGTTATATAATATTGAATAAAATTGCATATATTTTTGAAGACTATATATGTGTGGTGCTGTTTTCTAAAGGGCCTAGTTCTCCTGTCCCTATGAAATTTCTCATTGGTCCTAGCACACACATGGATAGTGTTGCAGAGATACTTCCATTGTCACCCCTTTTTCAAGATATACAAGACACAGGCAAAGAAGGATACGCATGGCCAAGGCTGCGCAGGCGCAGTTGCCGTCAACTTACAAGTCAGCGGCAACAAAACTGCACCATGGTGGGAGAATAGAGGATCATAGAAGAATGGCACTGGACAGGGTGGCTTCAGACTCTATTCCTGTTGACTGACAATGTTTGAAAATACAATCAGAAAGATGTAGAGGATTTTTTTTTTGCAAATACAGTATAAGTGGCATCCAGATACATTAATTACAAGGGATCTTCCAAGGACTGTGATGTATTTATGGCAAATGGATAAGACCCTTGGTTTACTTAATACCTAGAACTCAGGCTGACATGGAAAGTTTTTTTTTTACAGACCCTATCCTGTTCAGGGTATGAACACACCAGGCAGATGAGTTTTCCATAGCACATAGTGGAAAATGCATATGAGATTCTGCCTAGTGTGTTCCTACCCTCAGTGCATGCTGCTGTGCTGAAGCCTGGAATTAGTTAACTACATGTCACTGAGGAGGGAGGGCTCTCGGGGGGGGGGAGCAACAGTGATTCCCAGCGTGCCCCAGTGTAGCGCTGCCCATGCCAGGGGCCCTGGTGTGATCACTACCTCTACATCCCCTCTTGCCCTATTGCTACGCCACTATCTGTACCGTTAATACATTTTTCCATTTGCACTCTCTCTTTTCTAAGAAATCTAATTGTGTTAATCATGCAAAATTTATGATGCTTATTTTTCCCTTACTGAACAGCAATTTGATCTAAAGCAGATTGCTTTGATAAGCTAAATGCTATTTTCACTCCAAATGTTTCTCTGGCTTATACATTAATATTTCATTATCAAAGCAGCTTCCAGCAAATGAGAGAAAACAGGGAAAAGACTCATGTCAGTGTTAGAACTGCCTTTTTCACTCTCTCTGTCAAAGGGAAGCCCAGAGCATTCTCTGGGTCACAGCAATGTTCCCCTGGATTATATTCAAGGCTTATATTTTTGGTAGGCTCGCACTAATGCCAAGCCAGGTGAGTGGGCGTGTAAGATAAATCTTGCTAATTTGAAAAAGGAAAGCAAGGGAACAGGAGGGTGACAAATGTATCCTGCCTACTCAGGTTCTGTCACATAAGATGGCAGCTTTTTATTTTAATTACATTCTGTGCCAGCTCTCTTGAACAAGTATGCTTGTTTCACTGCCTCTTTCCTTACTATTATATGTCATTTTTTGCAACCTGAGTATACTGTAATTCAGAGTGAAAAATAAGGTTTTGAGAATCAATGTGCCAAAATGAAAAATGACAACTAGCCCTCTTCTCCTTAAATAACACATATATATATATAGAGAGAGAGAGAGAGAGAGAGAGAGAGAGAGAGAGAGAGAGAGAGAGAGAGAGAGAGAGAGATGAGAGAGAGAGAGAATGAGAGAGAGCGAGAGAGAGAGAGAGAGAGAGAGAGAGAGAGAGAGCGAGAGAGAAGAGAGAGAGAGAGAGAATGACAGAGAGAGAGAGAGAGAGAGAGAGAGAGAGAGAGAGCGAGAGAGAGAGAGAGAGAGAGAGAGAGCGAGAGAGAGAGAGAGAGAGAGAGAATGAGAGAGAGAGAGAGAGAGAGAGAATGAGAGAGAGCGAGAGAGAGAGAGAGAGAGAGAGAGAGAGAGAGAATGAGAGAGAGCGAGAGAGAGAGAGAGAGAGAGAGAGAGCGAGAGAGAGAGAGAGAATGAGAGAGAGCGAGAGAGAGAGAGAGAGAGCGAGAGAGAGAGAGAGAGAGAGAGAGAATGAGAGAGAGCGAGAGAGAGAGAGAGAGAGAGAGAGAGAGAGGGGGGGGAGAGAGAGAGAGAGAGAGAGAGAGGGGATGAGAATGAGAGAGAGGATGAGAATGAGAGAGAATGAACGAGGGAGTCTGTGTGTACAGAAGATGACCTCTTCCACACTAGTTGTGAACCAGTTTTGTTCTTCATCCACAAATGTGCGCCAATCTTTCTCCTTGTGAGTCTTGACTTAAAGGCAACTCAGCACCTAAAAATGAAAATATACTGTATAAAATTAACTACCCAATAAGTCTTCTCTTAGGAGATAATTTGCAAGTAAAATCAACATAACTTTATCTTGTCAGTGTCATTGGAGAGGTAACCCACCTCCATTATCTTTATGTTATGTTGTTTTGAATGAAATTATGTATCCTGGGTGCCTCTTCACCCTTGGGGGGGGGGGGGGGGTATTGGACTACAGTGGCCTCAGCCATCTGCAGTACGGGTTACTTTTTTCAAGAGTGCGACCAATCTTCATCCAGTTATACCTGGAGTGCCCAAGTGCAGGCGGGTTATTGTTCTCCATCTGCTTCATGTGGTTGCTTGCCCCTTGCTGCAACCAACCTTTGTGAATATATTTCTACCTGGTTCATTTCTTTAAGACTTGTAACATGTTGTGCTACTAGGCTCTCGTCTTTGTATTTTTTTCCGAGTTGTTTGCTCACCCCATCCTCTCTTTGATTCCTGAATAGCTACTTACATAGGTAGATAGAAGCCTCTGGATTATCCAGTGGCTTCCACCTTTGCCCTCGCCATTACTGAGACCCTTAGAAAGCCTTTTGACAATCCCTTGCACTAGCACAGAGCCAGACAGGTTTGTTTGTTTTTTCAGCTGAGCTCAAGCGGCAGCTCCACGCTACTGTGCAGATGTGAGCTGTCCTGTGCCTACCTTGGGCTGCTGCGCTCGTTCTCATACAGAAGCATGGCTGTGAGCTTTGGGGGGTGTGGGTCCCAGCGCAAGAACAGCAAGGAAGAGGGGAATGGAGGAAGCCTTTGAGGATCCAGAGGCTTCCCTCTACTGAGTTAAATATCTGATTTTTTTTGCCCAAATAATCTCTCAGGTTTGCTTCAAAATCAACTTGGGTAGTGGTACTAGTATATGGGTGTGTATTTATTATTTTACTGTAATTCTGCAGTGAAACTCTACACCTGCATGGTTCCAATAGAGTGCAGATGATGATATAAGCAAGTACTCTTTCATGTCTTTGGTAAAACACGAAGTCTTATTTTTGGCTTGTATATATTTGTTCACCCTCTTGTGTGATACCTTGCTGGTAGCTGTACTGTTTTGTTTTGGAAAATTAGTATCCTAGCTTAGACATGTTTGGCTGTTCATTAACTTTTATATCATATACAAAAAATTTTAAAATGTACTTTTAGGCTGTTCTACTATGTCTTGCTGTATAGTGAAACAAATGTGGTTGAAACAGAAAATGTATAGACGTTATTGCCAGAGCAATAAGTATGTTGATGGATTAAAGGCACTTTTGGTGAAATTATTCTGGAATGACACAAACTGCAGTGCCCTCCTGCCCTGTTATATACTAGAGAATAGAATAGACAGTACTCTTGTCAGGAGACTGAAGGATGGACAGGGCCTCTCTGTCCCGGTTTATTTCTCAGTGTTATGTAAATTGAATCAAGATTGTAAATGTAATGTAATGATGACTCACACAAGCTTTTTCCAGTGAAGCAATAACTGAGTTTTTAAACACTTTATCTCATGTCTAGTTACAACATTAAATAGGCAAACTCACGTTTGGAGTTTCTTACAAAAAACTGGGCATGCCCAGGGTAAAACAGTGCAACATCAGGAACATCTGGGACTACATTCTGTGCAGAAATGTTCAGCCTCCTGGTTGAATATAAAGGTTATTAATAATAAAAGGTATCCTGCCACTTCACTAACCTCTTTTCAAAATTAAAAAAAAATCTTATATTTCCATTTTAATACACATCACTATAGAGGTTCAGAGAACCTGTGGTATTGTTGTTTTGAGCCATTTTCATCCTCCATCAAAATATTTTATTTGAATAAAGTTAAATATGACCCTTCATATATATCCTTATAGGGATCCAGAGAACCATTGGCAATAAAGTATTATGCCCGTGTATGTGATCACTGTAATCAGTGAAACTGAATGCTTTTATTGGTTTGGTCATTGTGATCCTAACAGAGAATATAGCACAATAATTGACAATTTTCCAGCTCTCACCCAAACCCAGAAACTGAAGTGGAGAGTGTTGGCTTGGCTACTGGCTCAAATGTGTTTACAAAGCAAAGTAGATAGGACAGTGCAGTTCTGCATACACCATTTCAGGAAGAGAAGGAAAAAAGTAAGGGAGGAAATGACATCAGGACTGGCTTCAGTCAGAGGCAGTATAGAAGGAAAATGCCGGGAACGGTGTTCTCTTAATTTACTATACAAAATTCACTGAAATCAAAATGTGGACAGTATAATACATACCGTATGTTATGCAAGTAGAAACATTATTTCTCTCTCTCTCTCTCTCTCTCTCTCTCTCTCTCTCTCTCTCTCTCTCTCTCTCTCTCTCTCTCTCCCTCTCCCTCTCTCTGCGTGTTTCCTGGGATAATATGACTGACCCTCGTACTTTAACATCCAGCAATTTAAACAGTTTCTGCTTGACAAATTGTGAAATGTTCAGGAATATAAGACAAAGACAACTGGTTTGTCTTTATTTTTAGATTAAAAATATGGCTAGATCATTCTTTTGTGTGCATTTCTTTTGAAACAGTATTCCACCTGCTGCTGAAGTGGCTATCTATCCATTGATTGCATTTACTATTTTCAATAATACCTTCATATCCAATTTAAGCTGTGAGCTTCCAATAAGTAGTTCAGAATCTGTTCAAAGATCTGAACACAGTGATGGTAAAATTCCTGCTGTGTTCTCTAATCTTCATCTTTAAAAGAACAATGCAATGGAAATCAAGTGTGTACATAATAGATGATAGAATTGCAAATATCCATCCTTTGCAGTGATGTTGTGTGGTGTAGCTGTCTCCTGAGATGCCGTATGTATTCCAGTTTACATAAGGGTTATACAGTCAGCTGCTCAATTGAAAACTGTATGTACTGTACTGCAGAATTACATAAACTATACCCAAAGGCTTCACATAAAAATCTGCCTGAAAGGCAAGAAATTCAGTCCACAAAGAAAGAAATATTAGAAACCATTAAGGCCCCTTTTTTACACTATAAGCTGAAAACTGATGCAATTTAACTTTCCATAGCAGTGCACTGTGAAAAATGTTGGGGTTAAAAAGGCATATAATGTGAACTGAGCCATAGGGAAACACTGCCTTGCACATGAGTTTCTCCTTCACTTATAACTGACAGCAACTGATTTACAGTAGGATCTCCTTATAGTAAACTCTGATACAGTAAACCTCTGGATATAGTAAACTCAGTCCTCAGGTCCCAGTAACTGTATAAATATACAATGTATGACCAGTTCTGATACAGTAAACTTCTGATATAGTAAACTAGCTTTCCTGGTCCCTTGGAGTTTACAATAAAAGGATTCTACTGTAGTAGAAAAGGGCCCTAAATAATTCGGAAATCAATCCAATTCTTCTTGTAATTACTTCACACACACTTCACTGAAAGAGTATCATGGGAGCTGCTCAATTGTCATATCATTAGTGGTTAATTCTCTTCAGCTGTCCCCCCCCCCCCCTCTACAAAAAAGTAAAGTCAAATTGTCAGACAGGAAGAGGCAGGCTTGTAGTGATGAGCAGTGAATGAGATTAGGCACAGGAGGGAATGGAATGGTGAGAGAACATCACAGCAAGCATGCATCTTCCTGTCTGAAAATATGTAAGAAAAGAGAACCGAGAGCCTGATATGGTGTAGTAAGTAGTGGCAATTGGGTATATTGAACAAGTAGAAATTTATACTCACAAACCAAGGTTACCTCCAGGCAACCACTGTATCAACAGGTGGGGGGATTCCCCTGTCCCCACTCAGGATTAAGAAGTCGCTCTCTGTAGATAGGAAAAAAAGTGGTATCCCCCTCCACCAAAAAGGGGTATCCCCCTCCTGGCTGAAAATGTAACTTTAGCGGAAAGTCAAATTATTCACAGTGAAAAATGGGGACCAGGGTGAATGGAGAGAGGAATGGATAATGAAAAGAGGTATGTGGATCCATCAAGACCATACAGCTGTGCTATAATTAATAAGAGGTCAGGCCCTGCGCCACACCATCCTCCAACATGCAGAGAGTGCACCATGGCAGGGTGGAGTGTAAGTACTGACAGCTAGTGCTAGGGTCATGCAGCGACGGTGCAAGCAGGAATGACTGAGACCTCAGAGGATTTAGAGGAGGAGAGGGATGGAGGACTTGGAGCACAGAGCTGGATAGGTTAATGGCTTGTTGGGAAGACACTTGGCACAAATTTGGAGCATAAGATGCACAGGCTTTTTACCCCTCACCTCTGTGGGAGAAAAAGTGTTTCTTATGTTCCCCAAAAATATATTAAATTGCTCAAAAACTAATTTTTTTGCAAAAAAATTTTTTGTATAAAATCTTGTATGGCCAGACTTAAATCACAATTAGAGAGGAAACACAATTTTGCGAGAAGTTCCGGCAGTGAAACAGGAAGTGTAGAGAGGATGGAGCGCAGCGTAGAGCACCATGGCAAGAGGTTGTCATCCAGGTACTGTATATTCTGGCATATAAGATGACTGGGCGTATAAGACAACCCCCTACCTTTTCCAGATAAAATATACAGTTTGGGAAATACTCGTCGTATAAGACTACCCCTCTTCCAACGCGCACCAAATAAAAATTAAAAAAAAAATCATATACTGGTGCTATGTATGAGCAGATACTGGTACTGTACTGTATGTGGTACCCAGTATATAAAAGTATATAGGCGAGTGACTGATTGGATTGGTCAACTCTCCCTCTCCCTAAGTGGATTGGTCATCTCTCCTTGTCTACCTGTTTATCAGAGCGGCATGGAAGAACAGATTGCGCTGTGCTCATAAAACACGCCTCTTTCACCCTATTTACCTCCTTCTCTGCCACCCACATCTCGCTCATGTGCGCCTGCGCTGCTTCACTACAGTGCTCAGCAGCGAGTTCTGAGAGGCGGTAACAGGATAGGGCATATCAACCGGCATCAATGACACCCGGCGTATAAGATAACCCATGACTTTTCAGATGATTTTCAAGGGTTAAAAAGTAATCTTATACACCAGAATGTACAGTAAATTAACTCTCTCTGCTGTCTTCCCTCAGACACAAACAAGTACAGTTTCACTTCTCAAAAAGCTGAGCTCGTTCAACCTTATTAACAACCCCTGATGGTCATAATTTTTCTGGGTCAGGGACTAAAAGTATTAGAGTCACATGTTTTTTTTTTTCATACCTTATCAGTAAAAATGTCTTATAAGCCAACAGTAAGCAAGAAAAGCAAGAATAATTTTGACAATTTAAGCCAAAAGTAAGCAAAAATGAGGCTGTGGACACACTATGAGCTCTTCCTAAATGCTTTTCTGACCATCAGCAATTTCTGAACATTTAAAAAAAAAATGCTTTAATTGACTTGCATTAAATTTGCTGCTGCTGTCGATGAGATGATCACGGCAATTTTACCATGATTTTAATGCAAGTCATTTTTAAAAACTGGCTGATGGTCCGAAAACCACTCCAAAAGTGCTCATAGTGTGTCTACAGCCTAATTCTGACAATTTTGACAGTACTTTTCAAGTACTTTTTTGGTACTTTTTCAGTTGCAGAGTGCTGAAAAATTATTTTAAACAGAAGATCAAACATTTTCTACTAGGAGAAAACTTAGAAGAAATGGTAAATTGAATAAGGGCCACGGCAGGACAATCAGGCAACTGCTGTAGTTTAAAAGGAAAAATGGCAGCCTTCACACCCCTCTCACTTAAGTGTCTCTTTAAAGAGAATCTGTACTCTGAAATTCTTACAATAAAAAGCATACCATTCTATTCATTATGTGCTCCTGGTCCCCTCTGTGCTGTTTCTGCCATTCTCTGCTGCAAACCTGGCTTGTAATTGCCAGTTTTAGGCAGTGTTTACAAACAAACTAACCAGCTTCTAATAGGCTCAGCTAAGCAGAGTGTGTTAGTCACACAGAGCCTGCAGGGGGTGTGTACAGCTTCTAGCTAATCACAAGCAGCCCTGCACATTCCAGTCTGACTGCCTCAGCCTGACTGTGCCGACTATAGAGAGAAGATTAGATCATATAACAGAGATAACACAGCTACTGTGCAATTAGGAAAAGCTGCAGTAAGCCAGACCACATTAGAAAAGGCATAGGAACTTATAGCATAGAAGAAATAAAGATAAACAATTTGTTACAGAGTCTCTTTAAAACCCCTTCGCCATAAATGAATACCTCACATTTCAGCTGCCTTGGACATTGTTAATGAGTGTGGCTTTCCAAGTACATAATCAATTGAAGACCAGCAGTCAGCTGTCAAAATAAAAAAAAAACATTTAGGTCATAAAGGTACCCCAAGGTGAAAGGGATATAGAGGCTGATATGTGTGTTTCCTTTCAAATAATGCATATTGCCTGGCTGTCCTGCAGATCCTCTGCCTCTTTGAGCCATAGACCCTGAACGAGCATGCAGATCAGATGGCTGTGACAAATCTGACAAGATTAGCTGCATGCTTGTTTCAGGTGTGAGATTCAGACACTACCTACCAGAAAGATCAGCAAGACTGCCAGGCAACTGGTATTGTTTAAAAACAAAGCTACCATAGGTATCACATCTCGGGTTACTTTTAAAAGGAAAGAAATATGTCAGCTTCCATAGGTCTCACACCACATGTTCCTTTTAAAGTGTATTGCTAGTGGCATCCCATAACCCTCATAATGGGCTGCTGTAATTGGAGCAATCACAGAGCGGGACCCCATCTCCTTGGCAATCAGCACCTGTATTCTGCAAGTAGCCTTTCATGCTTATTATCTGGAGGTTTTAGTTGGATCAAAAATCCATGCAAAATCAATTTCATCCATTATCATAACATATTTCTTCTGTTACCTAAACAATTCCTTCCATGGTAGCTGGAAGTATTGCATGGATTGTAGAAAATATTATCTGAACTTTTCATTTAATACTGTTTCATAACACATATGGAAAGAAGAGACACAAAAACTCTTTAGCAATATTATATTTTAGCACTGGTTGAATACAGAAGTGAAATAATAATCCAACTAAAATACAACTAACCGTTAATTACATGTGTAGCACTTTCTTTTTTTCTTCATTTTTTTCTTAATTTACATTAAATTTACATCAAAATTATTCTGAGGATCTTCTTGCTTACTGGTGGCTTAAAATGCATTTCATTGATAAGATATGAAAATATAACTTGTGAAAAAACTTGGAGAAAAAGTGATTTTGATTAGTCCCATTGATAGAATTAGTTAAAAAGGTTCAACTCATGTTAAATAGTAATGGTTGATTTCATTTTCATGAAATTCTGTATCATTTTTCTGATTACAATCCTGATGGTAATTACAATTTCACATGCACTGTTGATCTATTCTAATGTAATTTTCACAAGTTACATAAAATTACTTCCACACTCCACAGCACTCTCTAAAGTGTTTTGAACACATTTTCACATTGCTTAGTATATGTGCAAAAATGTATAGACATACATTCTCACCAAATTCATTTTCACCAAATACTTAAAAACCAATGGATATTTTTACATAGATGAATATTTCACAAAATTAAGAGTCAATTTGAAAATATGCATTCTAATAATGATTACAAGCAAAATTAATTTTGCCATTGTCTCAACTTTTGCATAACAATTTCAAATTGTAGTTAAAAATTTCACTGCAAAATTACTATGTGAAATTTGAGCTCATCACTTTTGTTCAATCATTTGATTATGTTTGATTCACAATAATAACAATCAATCAATTGTTTCTCAAAATATTCTTTGATTCTGTTAAATGTACAATCATTTTTTTTTTACTGTATATTATCCTATCTTAACATATATGATCAGCATAACAGCCATCACTCTTTCTTTGAGAACTATGCCATTTCTATAAAGTGTAAATAGTTCTTTGGGAATACTACTTTTTTGCTGCTACTTTTACTTTTCTGACAAGGAATGAAAACCACCAAACTGTGGCCTTTGAAAGATGAGCAGGATTTAAATGGGTTTACAGCTGTTTTTTCTACTAAACCAACCCTATGTACTCATGATATACATGTAGCCCTAGGAACACAGCAACACATTGCAGGGAGCCAGTTCTGTCTACTTGAAAGCTTAAAATGGCACTATGGCGAAAAAATTTTAAATTTAAAATGTGTGCAAGCGTAGACAAATAAGAATTACATTTTTTCCAGAATAAAATGAGCCATAAATTACTTTTCTCTTATTTTGCTGTCACTTACAGTAGATAGTAGAAATCTGACAGAAGCGACAGGTTTTGGACTAGTCCATCTCTTCATAGGGGATTCTCAGCAAGGCTTTTATTCTCTATAAAGATATTCCCTAAAAAGGATTTCAACAATGATGCTGGCCAGCTACCCTGCTTACTACACAGCTTTTTGGCAGTTGAACAGAGCAACTGCCATTCACTAAGTGCTTTTGAAAAGAAATAAATCCCTAAGAATCCCCTATGAAGAGATGGACAAGTCCAAAGCCTGTCACTTCTGTAAGATTTCTACTACCTACTGTAAGGGACAGCAACATAGGAGAAAAGTAATTTATAGCTCATTTTACTCTGGAAAAAAAAACGTACTTCTTATTTGTATATATTTGCACATATTTTAAATTTTACAATTTTTCGCCATAGTGCCCCTTTAAAAATGTTTTCACTCTATCATATCACTGTCTACATTTCCCCATTTTATATAACTTTTGGTCAGAAGGAAACAACACCTAGAGATAGTATGAGTATTGCAAGAAAATAAACATAAGGTTTAGATTAACTGTTTTTTTCTTCCTGTCTTAAACAGGTTTGCATAAGTAAAGTGCATTATTTATTATGTCACTATATTACAATATTTATTATATGTTTAGAGGTGAGTAAATTGCTCCCCTAAACAATGACTTATTGAGTAGATCAGATAGCTTGCAGGTCCATTTCAATATGCTATTTCTCTTTAAAAAAAAAAAAAAAGCTGTAGTGTACTAGTGCCTGTGAAATGAATGTGAATGTGCCTGACTTTGAGCAAAGCACTGTAATTCTCAGAGCTGAGCTCTCCATGCAGAACATGGCCTTTATACCTGGCAAGTCATGCATAGATAATAACTAACTTTCCCTTCTTGTCATATGGGAAACTGATATACTGGATCAGAGCCGGGACAAGGTCCTCCAGCACCCAAGGCTGAGACACCAAAGTGCGCCCCTCCATCCCTCCACCCCAGCCGTCACACACTGATTGCTCTTAGACTAAGAGGCACCCCAAGGCCCCCAACACCTTAATCTCTAGTTATCTGGCTTGTAGTCACTTCCATGTATCTTCTTTTCTTATTTCTTTCTGCTTCAAACACAATTAGGAATGACAGCTGAATGAATTGTGTGCCCCCTCCTACACTGCGCCCTGAGGCTGGAGCCTCTCCAGCCTATGCCTCGGCCCGGCCCTGTACTGGATGTTTAAATACGACTCTTCTGCCAAAACAATTTTGACACAATCATTTATAGGCATGTATTATAGACATGCAAGTAATTTTGTTGTTTAGGTTTTTATTATTATTAATCTCATTGTCCTTACTTAAACCTATAAAAAGTGTTTTATTGCTTGTTTCATGACTATGAAAAAACTTCCCTTCTGAAGAAGCTAACATGTTAATTAACAAAAACATATTTATTGTTTAGGAATACAGTTTGTTTCTTGCCTTATTCTCCACAGTGTCACTAGCCAAATAATACTTTATTGGGTGGCATAGTTTATACTTTAATGCTATATACATTTTTACTTTTTTTTCAGAATTTATCATGTAGTCCTATAACACATTTTATCGTTAAGTGTTTTTATACATAGGATCTATTAGGCACTTTTTATTTAGATGATCAATTAAATTATGCTTTTAGAATGCATGAACATCCCGGGTTTGATACTATTTAGTTACGATGTATTAATTGGAACGTGGGTCTTTTTTTGTATTTTGACATTTACCATATATACCTCATTATTTTCCCTTTTATTATTATTATTTTTTTTTTTAAACCCTATGATTCTATTGTGTGAGGGATAATAGACAAGAGGAACAGTAATGACATTTGGAAAGTAAAATATTATTCAGGATATCCATTTTTACCTTAACCTCTTTAGGACCACGGTCTTAAACCACCCTAGTGACCATGCTATTTTTTCACAAAATAGGCCACTGCAGCTTTTAAGCCTCGCTGCAGGGCTGCACAACCCAGCACACAAGGGACCCCCCCCCCCCCTTTTCTGCCCACCAACAGAGCTTTCCGTTAGTGGGCTATGATCGCTCCCAGGATGTTTATTTTTTTTTCTATAAATTTATTTATTTATTTATTGTACTTATAAAGCGCCAACATATTACGCAGCGCTGAACATTAATTTAGGTTACAGACAATATTTAATATATATAAATATATATTACTTTATTTTTTTCAGAACATTTTACTATTTTTTAATTACTTTTTATTGACCCCGCTAGCCAATTATAGGCTTCAGCCTATGACAGCGGATCGCTCCTGCGTGTCTCCCCCCTTGTACAGTGCTGCCATAGATTGCAGCACTGTACTATGTAAATAGATTGCGCAAAAGGTGGATCAGTGCAACACCAGGCCGCCTCCGAATGGCCTCTATCAGAGATGCGCTGAGCCCCCCCAGGAACTACAAACGCACCTTGAACCCAAACAGAAGCTCTGCATATACACCAAAAGCATGGCTGTTAACTGTTTCTAACAGTCCCTAGCGGTGATCGCTGGTGGGAGGCTGATGACGGAGCAGAGCTCTTTCATTTAACCACACTCATACCGTGCGGCGGCAAAGTGGTAGCTGGAGGACCAGCGACGCAGATCTGGTCTCCGTGAATAGCCTGCGAGCTGCTGATTGCGGCTCGCAGACTAAATGTAAACGTAGGAGACATTTGTCTCCTTTGTTTACATTGTACGGCGCTGCTGCGCAGCAGCGCCGTAAGGCAGATCAGCGATCCCCGGCCAATCAGTGGCCGGGGATCGCTGCCATGTGACAGGGGACAGCCTGTCACTGGCTGCACAGGACGGATAGCGTCCTGTGCAGCCCCGATCATCAGGGGTGAGAGGGAGGAGAGGGAGGGGGGAATTTCGCCGCGGAGGGGGGCTTTGAGGTGCCCCCCTCCCGCAACATGCCAGCCAGGAGGAGCGATCAGACCCCCCCTGCACATCATCCCCAGAGGGGGGAAAAAGGGGGGGGCGATCTGATCGCTCTGCGTGCCAACTGATCTGTGCTGAGGGCTGCAGAGCCCACCCAGCACAGATCACAAAAAATAGCGCTGGTCCTTAAGGGGGGGTAAAGGGTGGGTCCTCAAGTGGTTAAGCAGGGATGCGCGCGCATTGGTGCATGTGATCCCCAGCAAACTCTGCCCCTAGGACTTCATACCAATTGGCGTGGAGTGGTCCTGGGGCTGCCACGCTTCTCACACCAATCGGCGTGGAGCTGTCATTGAGTAGTTAAAGGGAATCTGAAGTGAAAATAAACTTATTCTCTGAGCTCCACAACCAAATTGGTTGCTGATTTCTGGAGCACTATACATCAAAGAAACAGCGACAGACAGTTTCCGATAAGGTTCAGTGAGAAGAGAAGTTCAAAGGGTCATTAGCTCTGAAACTACACTCTGTATTTTAAACTATAAGACAGAGCAAACTGCAACTATGACAATATGATGCAATGCTATAAACAAATGCTATATACCTGAAAATAGAACTAATTTCTATGCTACTAATGTTCTATTTCATATCCGTACTACACATACAATTCATTATATCATACGTTTTTTTTTCGCTTCAGTGTCACTATAATTGTCTTGGTTTAACCACTTGAAGACTGTAGGCTTAGGGCTAGTTCACACTGGATGATTTTTCAGCGATTTCCTGATCACTGGTGATCAGTAAAATGCTGCTGCTAATGCAAGTCAATGGTAGTGTTTACACTGATTAGGGATTTGCTGATGATTCATGCAGCACTTTGGAGCAATTTTAGAGCGATTGCATTTCAATGTTATAGAATCACAAAACGCAATCACTCCTAAATCGCTTTCCTGTACAGTGAAAAAACAGCTTTTTCAGATCGCAGAAAAACGGTACCAAAGCGCCGAGTGTGAACTAGCCCTTACACCCCCTAGTGACTGACCAGGCTTTTTTTTTACAATTCAGGCCACTGCAGGTTTAAGGGCTCGCTCCAGGGCCATACAAATCAGCACACAAGTGATCCCCCCCTTTTCTGCCCACCAACAGAGCTTTCTGTTGGTGGGCTCTGATTGCTGCTGCTGTGTTTATTTATTTTTTTATGTATTTGTGTTTTTGTTATAAATGTATGTATTTTTTTATTTATTTATTTTCCCACCCTCCCTCCCTCTCCCTGCCAGCCAATGACAGCGATCGGCTGTCATAGGCATCAGTCTATAAACAAAAGAGAGGGAGCACCGTTTCCAAAAAAGAGTATGCAGCGTGCCCAAGGTCTCTCCCCAGTGTCTCCTGGGAAATGCAGTCCAGATAAAACAGAAAGGACCGGCACCGCTGTCTTGTATCAAAGCTCTTTTAATAGCACCAAAGTGGCAGTAGTGACAGACTGCTGTTTCTGTTCACACCTAACTTTATCACTACTTATCACAATAAATTGGTCTATATCTTGTTTTTTCTGCCACCAATTAAGCTTTCTTTGGGTGATACATTTTGCTAAGAATTATTTTATTCTAAATCCATTTTAACAGGAATATTAAGAACGGAATGGAAAAAAAATCATGATTTCTCAGTTTTTGGCCATTATAGTTTGAAATTAATACATGCTACTGTAATTAAAACCCACGTATTTTATTTGCCCATTTGTCCCACTTATTACACCAATTAAATGATGTCCCTATCACAATGTATGGCGCCGATATTTTATTTGGAAATAAAGGTGCATTTTTTCTATTTGCGTCCATCACTATTTACAAGCCCATAATTTAAAAAATTATATTAATATACTACTTTGACATGCATATCTAAAAAGTTCAGACCCTTAGGTAACTATTTATGTTTTTTTTTATTGTAATTGTTTTTATTTTTTTGTATTAAAAATTGTATGAGGGTTATTTTTGGTGTGGGAGGTAGACAGCTAATTTTAAATGTAAAAAAAAAATGTATTTATTTATTAAAAAATGGATGCGTGTGTAGTTTTACTATTTGGCTACAAGATGGCCACAGTGAAAAAGTCCTGGAAGCATGATTGTATGCTTCCAGGAGGAAGAATGAAGACAGGGAACTTTTTGAAACTCAGAAAAACCGCAGCGTCTGATGAGACGCTGTCGGCTTTTCTGCGGGGGGCTTCTATCAATGAAAGGTATCTATAATCCCTTTCATTGATCACTGGGCTAACGGCTGGCGACGAGGGTGCGCACGGGAGCCCCCGCAGGACCGTGCATGGCCCGCAGGAGTGTGCGCAGCCCATCTGAACGAGAATGTCCGTCCAGTTGGGCTTAAAGGATACCACAGCCCACAGGCTGTGGTAAAATAACTGCAGCGTGGTGTAGGGAAAAAAAGGACATACTCACCACTCCCCTCGCTCCCTGACGTCGGGTCCCGCTCGTCTGCTACAGCTCCCGTTACCGGCCGACTCTTCTGACCCCTGATCCGGACATACTGCTCTGCGCATGCGCAGTATGTCCAATCATCTTCCTGCATGATAACGGCAGAAGATCGGACACTCCCCCGCCTCCTCCCTGCCCGGCGTGTGCGCTTCACTAATAAATCTAGCGTGACATGCTAGCTGGAGTCACGCTGGGAGCGGTGATTTGGAGAGAGAGCGGAGGGGGAGTGAGTTGGGATGGACAGGAAGCGGGCACTTATTATGAAAGTGCCCGCTTCCTGTCCATCCCAACTCCTTCCCCCTCCGCTCTCTCTCCAAATCACCGCTCCCAGCGTGACTCCAGCTAGCATTACAAGGACTATGGTAGGGATCAGATTGTGAGCCCCTCTGAGGGACAGTTAGTGACAAGACTTAATACTCTTTACAGCCCTGTGGAAGATGTCCACCAAGTATGGAACAATAGTGTAGGGTTAAGGCATCCTTTAGTACAAAGAAAAATTTGAACAGGAGCTAGGCCAAAGGGGGAAGGGGGAACCTGAAATACACTTACCAGGGTGACAAGCATCATTTTGTATGTATTACATTTTACTCAGAGTTGGGTATAAAAGTAAAATCACTATAGTTATTATAAGAAATAAATTATTCAGCTCTGTTTTGCTTGAAAAGCTGCCAGTTTTCCTTTATCCTTTGTGGTGTTATTTTATTATGTGGCTGCACTGAGTGGTAGTACCTTAGGGAGTGATAGTTGAGATAGTTTTACCATCTAAGTAATTGACAAAGATAAGTGAAGTTGATTCTTGGTCTGACCCTTTCACATTCTACCCAGGAAGGACAAAATCCATCAACCATTTTTTTTGGATCATTTATGTGGAAAGCTGCCAGAGCCACCAGCAGGTCAGTATAACTATGTCAAAAATATTACTCTGGGGACAACTATACTGACAACTACACCAGCATAAGGTCACGATACTCATACGGTATAAATCCCAAAAGATATCACATGCCAAAATCACATCAGTTTGAGATCTTAGGAGTCCACACATGATGCCATTTGCTTTAATCACCTTTGTGCAATCTTACCACTATGCAATATGTAAACCAATTTATTGAATGGGATATTGTTTAGATAAGGCCCTTTTTGCATACATTCAATAATGGTGCTGTAATTAGATTTATGCAGTGTATGGCTAGCATAAAATTCAAATGTCCTTTCTTTTATTTGGTTTTTGTAAACCATTTATTATTATTATTTAGTATGTATAACCATTATATATAAAGCTATGTACAAAGATGCAATACCCATCGTCTGAAACAGACGATGTTGACCGTTTCAGCCGGCGACCCTCGGTGCCCGAGAATGACTGTCTGCAATGCTTTTTAGAAGCCCCACCGACCATTTGAAGCTGCTCAATTGTCTGCTGATCGCCATGCCTCCCTTCGCCCCCCTCCATGGCAACAGAATATATTGCTTGGTTCAAGGCTAGGGATGTGTCTGTATAGCATAGTTCCACGAATTGTTGCCGAAGGATGGTTTCTTGATCCTCAATGGGCAACAATTCATGCATGTGTGTACTTAGCTTAAAATGATGATTCATCAAACCTTATGGTTTCCTGATTTATAACAAACTTTAGATCAGTTCCTTTGTCTCTGCTGGTTTTGTAATATTGAATAGTGCACAAAGTGTTGCTAATGTGTGTGTGTGCGTGTGTGTGTGTGTGTGTGTGTGTGTGTGTGTGTGTGTGTGTGTGTGTGTGTGTGTGTGTGTGTGTGTGTGTGTTTTTGGTCAGTTTTTATTGGGTTAAATATGTAACAAGAACAGTGTTTCTTTTTTCATTTAATTTACATAACTGTCACACTGCAGGAACTTCTTTCATCTAGCAGTCACAAATAAGAAAAGAAAAAAATCAAAACTTTTCACAAGCATGCAATACACTTTTGTATACACGTTCAATGGAAAATGATTATCATACAGTAGAAAGCTTAAAATAGCTTTTCTATAGTTCAGTACAACTGCAATTCTAAAATGTGTATAGGAAAATGAAGGGTACATATTAAAATAGTTTGAACTATAGATCTGCAGACAAGGCAAGAAACAAGAATAGTACTAGTGTGTGAAAATATGCTGAGATAGATAAAAAAAAAAACATAAGTGAGACTTTTAATTCATTAATAATAAAATGAACTAAGTTTTATTATTAATAAAATGAACTGCTCTAGGCTATTCATTATTAAAAACTATACTTGTTGTTTAGAAATAATGAAAGTTGGATACAACTAGACATGGCCCAAACGGTTAACTGGCAGACAGTTCTTGGCGAACTTATACCGCTCGCCCTTCGCATTTAACTCACATTCACATTTTTTACCTTTAAGTCACTGGCTGCCGACGTTAAGCGGTTAATAGCAAAGCCACTGTACGTACTAGAAGCACCAAATTTTCAGGGTATGTTAAGGAGAAAAAGTGGGAACAAGAGGAAAATATTTTTTTCAAAAAGACCTTGTTCTTGTTCTGAATGTGGGAAATGTTTTAACAGATGCCGACTTTAATGGTTAATAGCAAAGCCCCCTAACGTGTTAGAAACACCAAATGTGCAGGGTATGTTAAGGACAGTGGGCCGAGAAACAAAAACAACTCAAAAAGACCTTATAGTTTTTAAGAAAATCAATGTAAAATTAGAGGGGGAAAAATAGCTTATAAGCCCTCCAGCCTGGGCAACGACACTTAGAAACCTTCAAACATAAAAAGCGGGACTCGCATAGCATAAAAACCTTTTAAATTTATTGCTAAAAGACGGCAATAAATTTAAAAGGTTTTTATGCTATGCGAGTCCCGCTTTTTATGTTTGAAGGTTTCTAAGTGTCGTTGCCCAGGCTGGAGGGCTTATATGCTTGAAATGCAAGAAAGGATCTGGTGAGTGAGACTCACTAAGGGGGTGAAAAAAACCCTCTGTTTCCTTTGTATCTGGGTGGAGGCCTCTCTCTGCACAATCCTTTGAAGTGAATCATGGGGTGGTTCATACTAAGCATTATTGCACTATATTTAGATTTTTTTACAGGGAAATCCTACACCCAATTGGGAAGTCAGGATTGTGATCGCATCTTCTTTGTGGATTGGATCGTTATTGGAGAGTGTGTGTGCTCGGGTGAAGTCTGCGGATCCCCTACATATGTTGGTGACATTGGTGCCATATATACAGTGGTGTGAAAAACTATTTGCCCTGTCACAAGAGCCCCACTGGCCGTGAACACGCAAAACCGTCCGATCCGATTCTAGCACACAGATTGAGAGCTATGGACGCAATCTGCGTAGAATTGGCGGAGTTTGAGCGTCACGACGCAGTAGGGAGCCTGTGAGGTTACGAAAATACACTGTTACTCCAACCCAGGGGTAGATTTGCCACCATCTCTGTTTTCTATCAGCCCAGAGAAAACTGCTAACTGGCTATAGACCTGTGAAACAAACAACCGGTTAAAACTGTGCAATTCCTATCTATCTATCAAAACAGTAGCGTCCCTTCGGAAGTTTAGGTCTCGTCTGTGTATACTGAATAGAAGGTTTTACTGAGAGGTAAAGACCTTTTAAAAAGCCTTTATTTGTTACAATATAAATAATTAATATATACAGACAATCGTGAACAATTGAACGATGAGAGACAGTGATAACACAGTACATAAAAGAAAAAGGGATAAAAAGAACGAATACTTATGATTCTGTGGAAAGTCCGTTCGGGAAAAGACAAAGTTCCTTTGTTGCAGTTAGTTCGCAATATGGCCGAACCACATGGCCGTTGCTCCGCCTGCAAGATGGCCACTGCTATTTCCCCAAGCAGTGGCAGTCTTTTCGGTATGATGGAAAGTGGGGGAATTGGCTGGGGGTCCTCATGCAATCAGTTTTGAGCACTGACATTTCTGGGCGGAGTCTCAAGCTCAGCCCAGGGGCGTGTCAGGCAGTGAGTTCTCAGGGGAGGAACTTCCAGCCATCCACAAAATATGTCCAATTTCATACCCCGCCGGGGTTTTGTCGCACATGCAAACCGATTTCATATTCAGATTGGGCTGAGAATACACGTTCATAGGACATCAAACTTGCAATATTTGGGGCGCACGGGGACCCCATTATTCATATCTCAGCCCCTGCTCGGGTTACCTGGCTATGTCTAGTATCACCATATTCTACAGAATTAGGGAAACAAAATTATGTAATTTTCATATTCCTCCCATGGATGGTATTTGCAAAATGTGACAAAGTTATCAACACCATGCATTCCATACTCAGTCTAGTCGGTGCCGTCAAGACTGGGAGGAATGTAGGTGTCAATAGACCTCATGCTGTGCTAGCTTCCCCTGTTGAATAGACTCTGTTGGTATTTCAGCTCTGCCCAATTAGCACATTAGTGTCACCAGAGCTTTTCCGGGGGCCTTAACAGGATTTCTTGCTAAACCAGGTTGCTTTAGCCATATGCTAACGCAGGCCCATTCAGCCCTCATGGCAAAAGGGGGGGGGAAGGCAGGAAGGAAAAACTTCTATTTTAAAAATAAAGAATGTCAGTTTTCCGATCACGGTTGCGATCGGACAATCGGCCGCGAATCCTCGGACGACTGGGCGTCGCCCGGCGTCACACCTCCCCCTTCCCGAGCTCTGCTCAGGGAGGTGTCAACAGGACGCCTTCCGTAGCAGCTATTGGCGCTGTTGGGTCGGGTTCCCCCTGACACCGCGACAGCCCATCAGCGTTTTGGTGTCGGCTGCCTGCTTTGTGTTGGATCGTAAAGTCGTACTGCTGCAATGACAGGCTCCACCGTAGGAGCTTGCCGTTGGTTCCAGCAGTACGGTTTAGCCAACTCAGGGGATTGTGATCAGTGACGATCGTGAAGGAGCGGCCGTACAGATACGACTGCAGTTTCTGTAGGGCCCACACGATCGCCAGGCACTCCTTTTCAGTTGTGGAGTAGGCTACCTCTCGGGGCAGGAGCTTCCGGCTCAGGTAGAGGATAGGGTGTTCATCCCCCTTTCCATCCACCTGGCTGAGGACTGCGCCGAGACCGTAGTCAGAGGCATCGGTTTGCACCACAAACCGACGACTGAAGTCTGGGGCCTGAAGCACAGGGGCGCTTGCGAGGGCCTGCTTCAAGGCCTGGAAGGCATTCTCGCAAGCGGGGGTCCAGCTAACAACCTTGGGGTGCTTCTTGCTAGTGGCATCGGTCAGGGGCTTCGCCAGTGTACTATAGGCGGGAACAAATTTCCTATAGTAGCCGGCGGTCCCCAGGAACGCCTGGACCTGCTTTTTCGTGATAGGTCGAGGCCATGCCAGGATGGCGTCCACCTTTCCCGTGTCAGGTTTCAGGGTGTTACCCCCCACCCGGTGACCTAAGTACTGCACCTCGGTCATGCCAATCTGACACTTACTCGGTTTAACCGTCAGATTGGCCATGGCCAGCCTCTCTAGTACCTGGGACAGGTGTTTGAGGTGTTCTTCCCAGGTGGGGCTGAACACCGCAATGTCATCCAGATACGCTACAGCGAACCCTTGCATTCCCTCTAGCAGGTCGTTCACGGCCCGCTGAAACGTGGCGGGGCGTTCTTCATCCCAAAGGGCATCATCGTGAACTCGAAGAGGCCGAAAGGGGTGATGAAGGCCGACTTTTGCCTCGCGTCAGGTGCAAGTGGTATCTGCCAATACCCCCGGCTCAGATCCATGATTGATAGGTACCTGGCTGATGCCAGTGTATCTAGCAGCTCATCAATGCGAGGCATGGGGTAGGCGTCTGTAGTGGTGATGGCGTTCAGTTTCCGGTAGTCTACGCAGAACCGAGTTGTCTGGTCCTTCTTGGGGACCAGGACAACAGGGGCTGCCCAGGCACTACTGGACTTTTGAACCACCCCTAACTCCAGCATCTCCCTCACCTCCTTCTGCATGTCCGCCTGTACCTCGGGAGAGACACGGTAAGCGGATTGCCTGATGGGGGGATGGGTACCTGTATCTACCCCATGCACCGCCATACTGGTCCGCCCCGGGATACCGGAGAAGGTGTGCTGGTACTGGCCCAGCACCTTCTGTAACTGCTCTTGCTGGGCTGAGGCGAGCTGTGGATTGACGTTTAGGTCGCCGTCCACATCTCGTACGTCAGCCAGCAGGTCTAACAGGGGGTCTGCCTCTCCCTGCTCTAACCGGCTGCACACTGGCAGCGCATACTGGGTCCTGTCATGGTGGGCCTTCAGCATGTTTACATGAAAGCTCTTCTGCTTCCTGCCCCCCATGTTCACTAGATACGTCAGAGGGTTTAACCGCTGCACTACAGTAAAAGGCCCCTCCCAGGCTGCTTGCAGCTTGTTCTGCCTCACGGGAAGAAGGGCATATACCTTGTCACCCACATCAAATGACCGCTCTCCAGCAGTGCGGTCGTACCATGCTTTTTGTTTGGCCTGAGCCTGGGCCAGGTTGTTGGTCACTACTGCGGACAGGGACTCCATTTTGTCCCTGAACTTGAGGACGTAATCGACCACGGAGACATCAGTGGGGTCGCCCTTGCCCTCCCATGTCTCCCGCATCAATTGTAAGGGTCCTCGGACATTCCTCCCATACAGGAGTTCAAACGGGGAAAACCCGGTTGACTCCTGCGGCACCTCCCTGTACGCAAACAACAGATGAGGCAGGTATCGTTCCCAGTCCCCACCTTGCGACTCAACAAACGTGGTCAGCATTTGCTTCAGCGTCCCGTTGAACCGTTCACACAGTCCATTGGTCTGCGGGTGGTAGGGACTGGAGACAATGTGCGTCATGTGTATCTTTTTGCACAGGGCCTCCATGAGTTCGGACATAAACTGGGATCCCTGATCGGAGAGCATCTCCGCAGGGAACCCGACTCGGGAGAAAATGTTAAGTAGCGCGTCTGCTACCTTGTCCGCCCTCAGGGAGGAAAGCGCCATGGCCTCAGGATAGCGGGTGGCGTAATCCACCACCGTCAGGATGTACCTTTTGCCACTGCTGCTGGGAGTGGGCAATGGTCCAATTATGTCGACTGCCACTCTGTGAAAGGGCTCACCTATGATTGGCAGTGGACACAAGGGAGCCTTGCGGGGGTTCCCAGCCCGTTTTACCTTTTGGCAAACAGTACATGAGCGGCAATAGTTGGTCACATCGATCCGCATCCTGGGCCAGTAGAAATGACCCTGGATACGGTCAAGTGTCTTGTGGATTCCCAAGTGCCCTGCCAGGGGAATGTCATGTGCGGACTTCAGCACATGCCCCCGGAAGGCACTGGGTACCACAAGCAACTTGGTACCCACACTTGTTTCACCTTCGGTGGGCTGTACAGGCTCGCTGTACAGCTTACCACCTTCCCAATATACCTTGAAGGTATCTTCATTCGTGAGGGGCTCCGAAGCCTGCCTTCTGAGTGCCTCGAGGCTAGGGTCAGTCTGGAGTGCTTGCACAAATGCAGCACTCTCGCTCTCAGCCAGCTGGCCCGTGGCATATGCAGTTAGTGGCTGAAGGCTACCATCCCTGTGGTCAGAGGAGGGGGAGGAGGCCGGAACCTCTTCCACCTGCTCTGAGCCCAGGTTCTGAGCAGCGCGGCTGCGTGTTACTGCCAGTACAGGTACACCTTCAGACTGGCACATACTGGCATTACTCACATCCTGGCTGCATGCATGAATTACAGTGACAGGTACAACAACATTTTCATCACAAACAATCGGTATATCAAACACAGGTACCTGTGACACAGGTACTATTGGACTCGGTACCCCTGGACTGGGCACATTCAACCCACCTCCCCCCTGTTCTTGCCCCTTGGTGCAAAGTACCTTAGTGTGGGCGGAGAGTCCGTCTCCCTCCTGGCAGTCTGAGGGGCTTGGGGCAGGTTCATAATAGGACACAAGCTTGCCCAGGTCGGTCCCCAACAAAACTGGGACCGGCAGTTGGTCCAGGACCCCAACAACCTTCTCTTGAACCCCCACCCCCCAATCGATGGACACCCGAGCCTGGGGAATGCGAGAAAGAGTGCCCCCCACTCCAGTGAGGGTAAGGTATTTGTCAGGGAGGATATTTTCCGTCGGGACCAGGTGCGCACGCACCAGGGTGACATCCGCTCCAGTGTCACGGAAACCGGTAACAAGCTGGTCGTTCACTGTAACCAGCTGGTGGTTGCTCGTAGCGGAGTGGATCCCTCTCCCACCTGCGAACATGACGTTGTTGGGTGCTCCCGGCTGGGGTGCGCTGGCTGGCGGCAGTTGCCGTGGGCGAGGTGTAGGTGGTGCAGGAGCTGGCGCGGTCTGCCTCCGCTCCGGGCAGTTAAACTTCATGTGTCCGGGCTTGCGGCAAAAGTGACAGGTGATGCCCTCTGTTACTGCAGGCCTGGACGCAGCAGCTGCGCTGGAGGGCCTCTGGGGCGCACGGCTCACAGAGGTAGGAGAGTCTGCAAAATTGTGGGACTGACCTCCTCTCCAGCTAGATGGGGCAGTCCTGCGGGTCTCCGGCACCCTGGTCGTTGCAAAGGTCTCAGCGAGGTCTGCAGCGACCGTCGCTGACGCCGGTCGGCGCTCCAGCACAAACTGGCGTACATCAGCCGGGCAAATGTTCAGAAACTGCTCCAGGACGATTAAGTCCTCCAGGACACCGTAAGACCCTTTAGTGAGGCCTAGCGTCCACTGGCGGAGTGTGGTGAGCAGACTGCTGACCACATCTTGATAAGAATCAGTAGATTTTTTCTGCCAGGACCTGAACCTTTTCCGGTAGGCTTCTGGCGTCAGCTGGTACTTAGTGATTATAGCCTCCTTTATAGCGGTATAATCATTGTCCTTTTCCACAGGCAGCTCTGAGAAAGCATCAAGCGCTTTGTAGCGCAGCAAGGGTGTCAGATGTCTGGCCCACTGGTCTTGGGACAGACGATACTGACGGCAGGCCTTTTCGAAAGACCTCAAAAACAAGTCAATGTCAGTGTCTTTTTCGATAATAGCAAATTTAAATTTTGCACTTACTGGAGCGGCAGTCCCTTCAGCAGGGAGGCTGGGCGTTGAACTCCGGCTGGCTTGCTGCACTTTCGCCATGTTCAGCTCATGCTGTCGTCTCTCCCGCGCCTCTGCAGATTGGCGTTCCTCTCGCTTTTGCTCCGCCATGTACTGCAGGTACTTGTCCACATCAGTTTCCATCAGCTTTTGCAATGCCTGCTGCATTACTGGATCAACATAACTGGACAGTCCAGTACTGGCCGGTTCCAGGCGAGTACTTTCAGGGGTTCTGGGGTCGGGGATCACACTGACAGCCTCCTGCGTATCTGTTGCCGCATTGCCCGCGGGTTGCTCAACCTCGGTACGCACAGGATCTTCAGTCTCTGGTTCCCCTCGACTTGCGTTAGATGAGCCGGTGTCCTCCACAGTGGACACCTCCAGCGTCCGCAGATTCTGGCTATCCCATCGGTACAAGTCCGTTATCAGGTCCTGCTGTTTCTTGCCGCGGATGTCCATGCCTCTCGCCTCGCACAGACTCTGCAGGTCGGATAGGACCATGACCTTGTAATTCCCGGACATTTCCATGCCAAATAAAAGAAAACTTAGGGGAGGGGTACTGGTTACACAGTCTCTCTGTATATATGAAAAATATATTGCACTCAGTCACTACCAACGAATTAGTTCGTTTCTCGATAGGGCTAATTCGATAGCCCTACCTGAGATACTATCAGCACACACAGATCCCAAACGCTGCCGACCACTGTCACAAGAGCCCCACTGGCCGTGAACACGCAAAACCGTCCGATCCGATTCTAGCACACAGATTGAGAGCTATGGACGCAATCTGCGTAGAATTGGCGGAGTTTGAGCGTCACGACGCAGTAGGGAGCCTGTGAGGTTACGAAAATACACTGTTACTCCAACCCAGGGGTAGATTTGCCACCATCTCTGTTTTCTATCAGCCCAGAGAAAACTGCTAACTGGCTATAGACCTGTGAAACAAACAACCGGTTAAAACTGTGCAATTCCTATCTATCTATCAAAACAGTAGCGTCCCTTCGGAAGTTTAGGTCTCGTCTGTGTATACTGAATAGAAGGTTTTACTGAGAGGTAAAGACCTTTTAAAAAGCCTTTATTTGTTACAATATAAATAATTAATATATACAGACAATCGTGAACAATTGAACGATGAGAGACAGTGATAACACAGTACATAAAAGAAAAAGGGATAAAAAGAACGAATACTTATGATTCTGTGGAAAGTCCGTTCGGGAAAAGACAAAGTTCCTTTGTTGCAGTTAGTTCGCAATATGGCCGAACCACATGGCCGTTGCTCCGCCTGCAAGATGGCCACTGCTATTTCCCCAAGCAGTGGCAGTCTTTTCGGTATGATGGAAAGTGGGGGAATTGGCTGGGGGTCCTCATGCAATCAGTTTTGAGCACTGACATTTCTGGGCGGAGTCTCAAGCTCAGCCCAGGGGCGTGTCAGGCAGTGAGTTCTCAGGGGAGGAACTTCCAGCCATCCACAAAATATGTCCAATTTCATACCCTGCCGGGGTTTTGTCGCACATGCAAACCGATTTCATATTCAGATTGGGCTGAGAATACACGTTCATAGGACATCAAACTTGCAATATTTGGGGCGCACGGGGACCCCATTATTCATATCTCAGCCCCTGCTCGGGTTACCTGGCTATGTCTAGTATCACCATATTCTACAGAATTAGGGAAACAAAATTATGTAATTTTCATATTCCTCCCATGGATGGTATTTGCAAAATGTGACAAAGTTATCAACACCATGCATTCCATACTCAGTCTAGTCGGTGCCGTCAAGACTGGGAGGAATGTAGGTGTCAATAGACCTCATGCTGTGCTAGCTTCCCCTGTTGAATAGACTCTGTTGGTATTTCAGCTCTGCCCAATTAGCACATTAGTGTCACCAGAGCTTTTCCGGGGGCCTTAACAGGATTTCTTGCTAAACCAGGTTGCTTTAGCCATATGCTAACGCAGGCCCATTCAGCCCTCATGGCAAAAGGGGGGGGAAGGCAGGAAGGAAAAACTTCTATTTTAAAAATAAAGAATGTCAGTTTTCCGATCACGGTTGCGATCGGACAATCGGCCGCGAATCCTCGGACGACTGGGCGTCGCCCGGCGTCACATGCCCCCTTCCTGATTTCTTATTCTTTTGCATGTTTGTCACACTTAAATGTTTCTGCTCATCAAAAACCGTTAACCATTAGTTAAAGATAACATAATTGAACACAAAATGCAGTTTTAAATGATGGTTTTTATTATTTAGTGAGAAAAAAAACTCAAAACCTACATGGCCCTGTGTGAAAAAGAAATTGCCCCCTGAACCTAATAACTGGTTGGGCCACCCTTAGCAGCAATAACTGCAATCAAGCGTTTGCGATAACTTGCAACAAGTCTTTTACAGCGCTCTGGGGGAATTTTGGCCCACTCATCTTTGCAGAATTGTTGTAATCCAGCTTTATTTGAGGGTTTTCTAGCATGAACTGCCTTTTTAAGGTCATGCCACAACATCTCAATAGGATTCAGGTCAGGGCTTTGACTAGGCCACTCCAAAGTCTTCATTTTGTTTTTCTTCAGCCATTCAGAGGTGGATTTGCTGGTGTCTTTTGGGTCATTGTCCTGCTGCAGCACCCAAGATCGCTTCAGCTTGAGTTGACGAACAGATGGCCGGACATTCTCCTTCAGGATTTTTTGGTAGACAGTAGAAATCATGGTTCCATCTATCACAGCAAGCCTTCCAGGTCCTGAAGCAGCAAAACAACCCCAGACCATCACACTACCACCACCATATTTTACTGTTGGTATGATGTTCTTTTGCTGAAATGCTGTGTTACTTCTACGACAGATTTAACAGGACACGCACCTTCCAAAAAGTTCAACTTTTGTCTCGGCGGTCCACAAGGTATTTTCCCACAAGTCTTGGCAATCATTGAGATGTTTTTTTAGCAAAATTGAGACGAGCCTTAATGTTCTTTTTGCTTAAAAGTGGTTTGCGCCTTGGATATCTGCCATGCAGGCCGTTTTCGCCCAGTCTCTTTTTTATGGTGGAGTTGTGAACACTGACGTTAATTGAGGCAAGTGAGGCCTGCAGTTCTTTAGATGTTGTCCTGGGGCCTTTTGTGGCCTCTCGGATGAGTTTTCTCTGCGCTGTGGGGTAATTTTGGTCGGCCAGCCACTCCTGGGAAGGTTCATCACTGTTCCATGTTTTTGCCATTTGTGGATAATGGCTCTCACTGTGGTTCGCTGGAGTCCCAAAGCTTTAGAAATGGCTTTATAACCTTTACCAGACTGATAGATCTCAATGACAGTACTTTTGTTCTCATTTGTTCTTGAATTTCTTTGGATCTTGGCATGATGTCTAGCATTTGAGGTGCTTTTGGTCTACTTCTCTGTGTCAGATAGCTCCTATTTAAGTGATTTCTTGATTGAAACAGGTGTGGCAGTAATTAGGCCTGGGGGTGACTACAGAAATTGAACTCAGGTGTGATAAACCACAGTTAAGTTACTTTGTAACAAGGGGGGAAATCACTTTTTCACACAGGGCCATGTAGATTTGGAGTTTTTTTTCTCACTAAATAATAAAAACCATCATTTAAAACTGCATTTTGTGTTCAATTATGTTATCTTTGACTAATAGTTAACGGTTTTTGATGAGCAGAAACATTTAAGTGTGACAAACATGCAAAAGAATAAGAAATCAGGAAGGGGGCAAATAGTTTTTCACACCACTGTATATATATATATATATATATATATATATATATATATATATATATATATATATATATATATATGTATATATCGAATAAGTGCTGTGGAGCGCAGTCCTTTTTGCCTCTTGGGGTATTGTTAAAAAAAAATAGCTACTGACATAAAATTATAGATAATGGGCCTGATTCACAAAGCGGTGATAACTCAGTTATCACGCCTAAAAGACTTCAGGCATGATAAGCTTTGCACCGCTGAGTTAGCACCGATTTGTGCTCTTTATCGCACGCAAAGTCCCACGCGCAAAGTTTTGCGCACGCGATCGCGCAACTCCGCGCGCAGCGCCCATAGGGTTTAATGGGCGCATCGCGTGCACTGCACCGTGCGCCGCGCGATTGCACGCGCAAAACTTTGCACGCGGAAAATTCGCGTGAGTTTCTTATGATCATGCCTAAACTGAGTTTAGGCGTGATAAAGGGCTTTTCACTGGCGTGCAAACACTTTGCACCGCTTTGTGAATCAGGCCCAATGTATTGACATGTATATAAATGTATTTTTTTTTCATTTACATTCAGAGTAGGGGAAATATAACAAAAGTTGACATAAAGTCCCCCCTCCCAAGCCTCTTTACCCTCTTGTCCTCATGCAGGCTGGGATAGCCAGAATGCGGAGCCCCAGCCATGTGGGGCTTCGCACCCTAAACTATACCAGCCCGCATGGTCCATGGTATCGGGGGGCTCTGGGAGAGAGGGGCAGCTAAGCCAGAGCCCTTGTCCAATCCATGGACAAGAAGCTCTTCCCCATCTCCGGTGCCCTGGGAGGAGGTGGGGGCCAATGACACCCTTCATGGTAGCATCTGGGAGTCCCCTTTAAGAAGGGGACCTACAGATGCTTGCCCCTCCCAAGAAGAAATTACCTATTTCCACAAAGGGCTAAATGAAATAATAACACAACTACCAGAAAAGTATTTTATTATTCTTAATTACCATAAATACTTACCTGTATCTTTAAAAAAAATATCCATGAAAAAGTCCCATGCCAATATCCTCTGGTTAAGTTGATTGAAGATCTCTGCCACCGCCACACACAACGCTTCCCATCGCAGCTCTCAGCTATACTAAGTATAGTTGAGAGCCCTGTCCTGTGCGGAGGCTCCATCACAGGCTCCCACTGTCCTCCCCGCCCCCTACATCTATCACCCCACCCATGCTGACACCCAGGGCCGGGCCGAGGCATAGGCTGGAGAGGCTCCAGCCTCAGGGCGCAGTGTCGGAGGGGGCGCACAATTCATTCAGCTGTCATTCCTAATTGTGTATGAAGCAGAAAGAAATAAGAAAAGGGGATACATAGCAGTGACTGCAAGCCAGATAACTAGATATTAAGGTGTTGGGGAGGTTGTGGGCCCTGTAGCCCTCTTAGTCTAATAGCAATCAGTGTGTGAAAGCTGGGGTGGAAGGGATGGAGGGGCGCACTTTGGTGTTTCAGCCTTGGGTGCCAGAGGACCTTGTCCCTGCTCTGCTGACACCGAATGCACCCATGGGTGCACTAGGTGCCAGCATGGGTGAGGGTGACAGGCGTGGGCAGGTGGGGAGGACCGCTAAAGTCGGCAGTTGGAGCCTCTGTCTGCATAGGACAAGCGCTTAGCTATACTAAGTATAGCTGAGAGAACAGCATATTTGAATTCCCTCCAGGACTCTCCATTGCTTCCTTAACAGACCAATGGGGATCAGAAGGATCCCCATTGGTCTGTTAAGGAAGCAATGGGGAGCCCTGGAGGGAAATTCAAAGATGCTTTTCTCTCAGCTATACTAAACTTAGTATAGCTGAAAGCTCCATCCTGTGTGGACGGAGGCTGCACCGCGGGCTTCTGTTGTCCCCCCAACTATCATCACCCTCAAATTTGGTGTTTGTAGAATGTTCGGGGGCTTTGCTATTAACCGCTTAAGTCAGCAGCTGTTCGCCTACCATTTAAGTCTATGGAGCCCACCGTGAAACGAACGGTTCGCAAACATTTGCGGTAAATTTGCATCTGCCTTCGCAAACCGAAACTTTGATGTTCGCTACATCGGTATAACATGACATTTAATGTTTTTTAATGAGAACCTGGGTGCCTCAAAATGTAGACAATTTTTTTCTCTTTGTTTAATTTTTCACACTAATATACTTTTTTGCATGCCTTATTTTAGAGATCTCATTCTCACTTCCTGTTCCTGTTCCTAGTGACTCTGTATCCAAGTTTTTAGTCTTTCTCCATTCAATTCAAAACCAGTATAAATAGTTTGGGCTGGAGGAATGGGTTTAAAATAATTAAAAGCACCAAGCTTAAAAGCTTAAATAAAGAAATGCTAATAAATATTTCCTTCAAAGTATTAATGGGTGTTACAGGGAGTCACATTTTAGTTCTTGTTGCTTGTTTATGTAAAACAATCCAAATCAGACTCAAAGACCATATCACTAAATTCATACATAAAGATGTGGACAAACTAACAAATATAACCCCTCCCCCAAAAGGGGGGGGGGGTGGTTGTAGGAAGAAGAAGAAGAAGCTACAATTGTCTCTCAAATAACTTGAACTACACTGATTGGTGTAGCGTAGTGTTGGGCGAACAGTGTTCGCCACTGTTCGGGTTCTGCAGAACATCACCCTGTTCGGGTGATGTTCGAGTTCGGCCGAACACCTGACGGTGCTCGGCCAAACCGTTCGGCCATATGGCCGAACTAAGAGCGCATGGCCGAACGTTCCCCGAACGTTCGGCTAGCGCTGTGATTGGCCGAACGGGTCACGTGGTTCGGACCCGAACGCGCTCTGATTGGCCGAACTGTCACGTGGTTCGGGTAAATAAATACCCGAACCACGTCATATCTCCGCCATTTGTCTGTGGGTTTAGCTTTGGGTAGGCAGGCAGGGTAGTTCGCGCTCCAGCCACGCTAGCCAGGGTCCCCCCCAGTCATTGTGTGTCACTGCTGGGAACAGTAGTACACCGCTCGTTCAGCCACACTATATAGCATTCTGTGTACTGTTCTGTGTCTGCTGGGAACAGTGGTACACCGCTCGTTCAGCCACACTATATAGCATTCTGTGTACTGTTCTGTGTCTGCTGGGAACAGTAGTACACCGCTCGTTCAGCCACACTATATAGCATTCTGTGTACTGTTCTGTGTCTGCTGGGAACAGTAGTACACCGCTCGTTCAGCCACACTATATAGCATTCTGTGTACTGTTCTGTGTCTGCTGGGAACAGTAGTACACCGCTCGTTCAGCCACACTATATAGCATTCTGTGTACTGTTCTGTGTCTGCTGGGAACAGTGGTACACCGCTCGTTCAGCCACACTATATAGCATTCTGTGTACTGTTCTGTGTCTGCTGGGAACAGTAGTACACCGCTCGTTCAGCCACACTATATAGCATTCTGTGTACTGTTCTGTGTCTGCTGGGAACAGTAGTACACCGCTCGTTCAGCCACACTATATAGCATTCTGTGTACTGTTCTGTGTCTGCTGGGAACAGTAGTACACCGCTCGTTCAGCCACACTATATAGCATTCTGTGTACTGTTCTGTGTCTGCTGGGAACAGTGGTACACCGCTCGTTCAGCCACACTATATAGCATTCTGTGTACTGTTCTGTGTCTGCTGGGAACAGTAGTACACCGCTCGTTCAGCCACACTATATAGCATTCTGTGTACTGTTCTGTGTCTGCTGGGAACAGTAGTACACCGCTCGTTAGTGATGCTCAAATACCCCTTTTTAAAATTCGAGTTTGGTCGTATTCGAATAGTAAATTATTCGAGGTCAGTCGAATATTCGAGTCGAATAATTTTTACTATTCGATTCGACCTCGGACTTCGAGCTCACTATTTGAGTCGGTATTCGAGCTAACTATTCGAGCTGACTATTCGAATTGGCCTTAAATAGCTTCCCAACACTTGTTTTGAGGGTTAATGATGCAAGAAACATATTTTTTTCCAAGTGACAACAGCAAGTGATTATGTGGGGATGTTCCTTTAAAAAAAAAAAAAGGTGAAAAGAGAAGTTGTGTCCAGAATTTTGTTCAGTACTGTATATACTTCTTCTTCTTCTTCTTCTTTATCTTCTATATCTTCTTCTTCTTCTTCTATATCTTCTTCTTCTTCTTCATCTTCTTCTTCTTCTTCTTCATCTTCTTCATCTTCATCTTCTTCATCTTCATCTTCTTCATCTTCTTCATCTTCATCTTCTTCATCTTCTTCTTCATCTTCTTCATCTTCTTCATCTTCATCTTCTTCATCTTCTTCTTCATCTTCTTCATCTTCATCTTCTTCATCTTCTTCTTCTTCTTCTTCTTCTTCATCTTCTTCTTCATCTTCTTCATCTTCTTCTTCATCTTCTTCATCTTCATCTTCTTCATCTTCTTCTTCATCTTCTTCATCTTCTTCATCTTCATCTTCTTCATCTTCTTCTTCATCTTCTTCATCTTCATCTTCTTCATCTTCTTCTTCTTCTTCTTCTTCTTCATCTTCTTCTTCATCTTCTTCATCTTCTTCTTCATCTTCTTCATCTTCATCTTCTTCATCTTCTTCATCTTCATCTTCTTCATCTTCTTCTTCATCTTCTTCATCTTCTTCATATTCATCTTCTTCATCTTCTTCTTCATCTTCTTCATCTTCTTCATCTTCATCTTCTTCATCTTCTTCTTCTTCTTCTTCTTCTTCTTCTTCTTCTTCATCTTCTTCTTCATCTTCTTCATCTTCTTCTTCATCTTCTTCATCTTCATCTTCTTCATCTTCATCTTCATCTTCATCTTCTTCATCTTCTTCTTCATCTTCTTCTTCTTCTTCTTCTTCTTCTTCTTCATCTTCTTCTTCATCTTCTTCATCTTCTTCTTCATCTTCTTCATCTTCATCTTCATCTTCTTCATCTTCTTCTTCATCTTCTTCATCTTCTTCATCTTCATCTTCTTCATCTTCTTCTTCATCTTCTTCATCTTCATCTTCTTCATCTTCTTCTTCTTCTTCTTCTTCTTCTTCTTCTTCTTCATCTTCTTCTTCATCTTCTTCATCTTCTTCTTCATCTTCTTCTTCATCTTCTTCATCTTCTTCTTCATCTTCTTCATCTTCTTCTTCATCTTCTTCATCTTCTTCTTCTTCTTCATCTTCTTCTATATCGTCTTCTTCGTCACTTATTTCTCTTTTCATTTTTTTTTTTTAAAGAAATGCAGCTATTTTTGAGCGTAACAACAAATAGCTGGTGGCGCACGCATGTTGGAAGCGCCATTGTATGTGCTCCCTGGCAGTGGAAACACACAGACAGCAGGAGGTAAATTTAGCAGCAGGAGGAGGAGGATGAGTGTGTGGCAGCATGCAGTCAATGAGGCAGGCAGCGTGACATAATAGCCCTGGTACCTAGCGGTGATACCATGGCTGTAAATAAACACAACAGGAGGTCCCAGACAGCGGTCGTGCAGCCCACATTGTGTCCAATACACAACTGGGACAACACAGTTTTCAACCCGGGCACCTCAGAAAAATTAAACCTTTTTTTGTAATGGTTTTGTAGTTTTGGTTTTACAACCAATTACACAGATATATAGCTATTTTTTGACGTAATAGCTGGTGGCAGAGTGGCAGCAGAAGGTAAATCTGTGTACCCTGGCGGTGGGAAACACAGACAGACAGCAGCAGCAGCAGGAGGAGGAATGGAGGAGAGTAATTACGTGAGCAGCTATTGTTTGACGTAATAGCTGGTGGCAGTGTGGCAGCAGAAGGTAATTCTGTGTACCCTGGCAGTGGGAAACACAGACAGACAGCAGCAGCAGGAGGAATGGAGGAGTAGTGTGAGTGTGGCAGCAGGTAGGCAGCGTGACATAATAGCCCTGGTACCTAGCGGTGATACCAGGGCCGTAAATAAACACAACAGGAGGTCCCAGACAGCGGTCGTGCAGCCCACATTGTGTCCAATACACAACTGGGACAACACAGTTTTCAACCCGGGCACCTCAGAAAAATTAAACCTTTTTTTTTTTTTAATGGTTTTTTGGTTTTTGGTTTTACAACCAATTTAGCTATTTTTGGACGTAATAGCTGGTGGCAGAGTGGCAGCAGAAGAAGGTAATTTTGTGTACCCTGGCAGTGGGAAACACAGACAGACAGCAGCAGCAGGAGGAGGAATGGAGGAGTAGGCGAGCAGCTATTGTTTGACGTAATAGCTGGTGGCAGAGTGGCAGCAGAAGGTAAATCATCTGTGTACCCTGGCAGTGGGAAACACAGACAGACAGCAGCAGCAGCAGCAGGAGGAGGTATGGAGGAGCAGTGTGAGTGTGGCAGCAGGTAGGCAGCGTGACATAATAGCCCTGGTACCTAGCGGTGATACCAGGGCCGTAAATAAACACAACAGGAGGTCCCAGACAGCGGTCGTGCAGCCCACATTGTGTCCAATACACAACTGGGACAACACAGTTTTCAACCCGGGCACCTCAGAAAAATTAAACCTTTTTTTGTAATGGTTTTGTAGTTTTGGTTTTACAACCAATTACACAGATATATAGCTATTTTTTGACGTAATAGCTGGTGGCAGAGTGGCAGCAGAAGGTAAATCTGTGTACCCTGGCGGTGGGAAACACAGACAGACAGCAGCAGCAGCAGGAGGAGGAATGGAGGAGAGTAATTATGTGAGCAGCTATTGTTTGACGTAATAGCTGGTGGCAGTGTGGCAGCAGAAGGTAATTCTGTGTACCCTGGCAGTGGGAAACACAGACAGACAGCAGCAGCAGGAGGAATGGAGGAGTAGTGTGAGTGTGGCAGCAGGTAGGCAGCGTGACATAATAGCCCTGGTACCTAGCGGTGATACCAGGGCCGTAAATAAACACAACAGGAGGTCCCAGACAGCGGTCGTGCAGCCCACATTGTGTCCAATACACAACTGGGACAACACAGTTTTCAACCCGGGCACCTCAGAAACATTAAACCTTTTTTTTTTTAATGGTTTTTTGGTTTTTGGTTTTACAACCAATTTAGCTATTTTTGGACGTAATAGCTGGTGGCAGAGTGGCAGCAGAAGAAGGTAATTCTGTGTACCCTGGCAGTGGGAAACACAGACAGACAGCAGCAGCAGGAGGAGGAATGGAGAAGTAGGCGAGCAGCTATTGTTTGACGTAATAGCTGGTGGCAGAGTGGCAGCAGAAGGTAAATCATCTGTGTACCCTGGCAGTGGGAAACACAGACAGACAGCAGCAGCAGCAGCAGGAGGAGGTATGGAGGAGCAGTGTGAGTGTGGCAGCAGGTAGGCAGCGTGACATAATAGCCCTGGTACCTAGCGGTGATACCAGGGCCGTAAATAAACACAACAGGAGGTCCCAGACAGCGGTCGTGCAGCCCACATTGTGTCCAATACACAACTGGAACAACACAGTTTTCAACCCGGGCACCTCAGAAAAATTAAACCTTTTTTTTTTTTAATGGTTTGTTTGGTTTCGGTTTTGCAACCAATATAGCTATTGTTTGACGTAATAGCTGGTGGCAGAGTGGCAGCAGAAGAAGGTCATTCTGTGTACCCTGGCAGTGGGAAACACAGACAGACAGCAGAAGGGCAGTACACAGCAGCCCACTGTAGGTGTAAAATGTGTGGCTGCAGGCGACGTAATAGTCAAAGTGAACCAGGCTGGCTTAGTGAGCAGGAGCCAGGAGGTGGTAAAGGGTGGTAAGGCACATTAACGATGGTTCCGGCAGCCAGTTCATGTCCCCCTCTCGCCGACAACAGGGGCCAGGAACTCGCCTTCCACCCACGCCTGGTTCATCTTGAGAAACGTCAGTCTGTCCACAGACTTGTGAGACAGACGTGAGCGTTTCTCGGTGACCACGCCACCAGCTGCACTGAAGCAGCGCTCGGACAGCACGCTGGAAGGGGGGCAGGACAGCACTTCCAGGGCGTACTGCGCTAGCTCGCTCCAGATCTCCATGCGCTTGACCCAATACTCCATGGGATCAACAGGGGCATCGCTGTCAAGCCCGCTGTACGACCCCATGTAGTCAGCCACCATGCGGGTCAGGCGCTGGCTGTGACCGGAGGAGGATGCTGCTGCATGCATCTCCTCTCTAGTCACTGCTGCCGGAGCCTCTACAGTCCTGTAGAGCTCGTGGCTGAGAGACAGCAGGTCTGTGGGGCGCTTGCTGCTGCTGGATGCAGGCACCTGCTGCTGCCTCTGTGCTGGCTGCTGGACAGTGGGGGTGGAAGGCTGGGGGAAGGCTTCCTCCAAGCGCTCAACAAGGGCCTGCTGCAAGCTCCTTATTTGTTGCGCTGGGTCTCCTCCTGCAGGCGGCAGGAACTGGCTCAACTTCCCCTTGAGGCGTGGGTCCAACATCATGCTGATCCAGATGTCCTCCCTCTGCTTCATCTGGATCACCCTGGGGTCCCTGCGCAGGCACGCCAGCATGTGCGCTGCCATTGGGAAGAGGCGGGCCACGTCTGCTGGCACATCGACGTCAGTGCTGTCCTCATCCTCCTCCTCTGCCGCCTCATCCTCTCTCCACCCCCGCACCAACTCAGCTGCGCTGTGCTGATCCCCCTCATCAGCAGCCAGGTCAGGGACCTCCACCAAGTCCTCCTCCTCCTCCCCCTCAGAGGTGGACTGCGCAGCTGGTTGCCGCTCCTGCTGGTCCAAGGCTGCCGCTCCCTGTTCCAGCAAACCATCGAGGGCCCTGTTCAGCAGAGAAACCAGGGGCACCCACTCGCAGACCATAGCATGGTCCCTGCTCACCATGTTTGTGGCCTGCAGGAAGGGAGCCAGCACAAAGCACACCTGCTGCATGTGCCTCCAGTCATCATCGGGGACGATGGACGGGATGTTGCTGGTCTTGTCCCTTCTCCGAGCTGCGGAAACAGTGGCCAGGGCAAGGTACTGGTTGACAGCGTGCCTCTGTTCAACCATACGCTCCAACATCGCCAGGGTGGAGTTCCAGCGAGTCGGAACGTCAATGATCAGCCGATGGCGTGGCAGATCCAGCTCCTTTTGCACGTCTTCCAGGCTCGCACAGGCTGCAGCCGAGCGCCGGAAGTGACGCACAACATTCCTTGCCGTTTCCAGCAGTTCGCCCATCCCCTGGTAGGTGCGCAGGAACTTCTGCACCACCAGGTTCAGCACGTGGGCAAGACAGGGGATGTGGGTCAGGTTTCCCCTGTCTATGGCAGCAACCAGATTGGCCCCATTGTCGGACACCACCTCTCCGACTCTGAGGCCTCTGGGGGTCAGCCAAATCCTCTCCTGCTCCTGGAGTTTGGCCAACACGTGGGCTGCCGTCAGCTTGGTCTTGCCAAGGCTGACCAAGTGCAGCAGCGCTTGGCAGTGGCGGGCCTTCACGCTGCTGCTGAGGCGGGGGGTTTGGCCAGGTGTGGCGGAGGATGGCAGAGGATCGGAGGAACCCGCTGCAGTTCCCCTGACCCTGCGGGGTGGCACCACCCACTGTGTTGCTGCTGCTGCTGCTGCTGTGCCCGCTGCTGCTCTCCCATCCTCACCCCCTTCCACCAAGCTGACCCAGTGGACAGTGAAGGACAGGTAGCGGCCTGTCCCGAAGCGGCTGCTCCAGGAGTCCATGGTGACGTGGACCCTTTCACCAACCGCGTGCTCCAGCCCTCGCTCCACATTGGCCATCACAAAGCGGTGCAGTGCTGGAATGGCCTTGCGGGAGAAAAAGTGTCTGCTGGGGAGCTGCCAGTCTGGGGCTGCACAAGCAAGCAGCGCCCGCATGTCGCTCCCCTCCTGCACGAGCGTGTACGGCAGGAGTTGGGAGCACATGGCCCGTGCCAGCAAGCCGTTCAGCTGCCGCACGCGACGGCTGCTGGGAGGCAGAGCCCTAACCACCCCCTGGAAGGACTCGCTCAAAAGGCTCTGGCGTGGCCTTTTGCTGACACGGGAATCACCAGACACAGCGGAGGAGGCCACTGAGGACTGGCTGCCAGAACAGGCCTCAGTGTCGGCGGCAGGAGTTGCAGAGGGGGGAGGAGCAGTGCGTTTCCGCACTCCTGCTGGTGCTGCTGGAGGAGCAGGAGGGCGGGTGGCTGCTGTTGCTGCTGCTGAAGGCTGTGCAGTGATGGGTGTGGTGCCACTGCCAGCACCAGATGCCTTCAGCCTCTGGAACTCCTCATGCTGGTGGAAATGTTTAGCCGCAAGGTGGTTGATCAGCGAGCTGGTGCTGAACTTTAAGGGGTCTGCACCTCTGCTCAACTTCCGCTGACAGTGGTTGCAAGTGGCGTACTTGCTGTACACAGTGGGCATGGTGAAAAAGCGCCAGATTGGTGACAGAAACATCCCCCTACGGCATGGAAGCGCTGCTGCCTGTCTCCCTGTGGTGGTTGGGGGGGGGGCTTGGGTGCGGCTGGTGGTGGTACTGGCTGATGCTGCTGCTGCTGCTGCTGAGCCTGAGACACCAGCAGGCTGTGGGTCGCTGCCAATGCTTGCAATGATGCGCCTCCTTGCAAGGCCCACAAGCGCATCCTCCTCCTCCTCCGAGCTGCTGAGGACGACATCCCCTGGAGGTGGTGGCACCCAGTCTCTGTCTGTCACCGGGTCATCAACATCATCCTCCCCCTCCTCAAACATGTCCTGCTGGGATGATGACCCCCCAAACTCCTCTCCTGATGCATGGATGGGCTGCTTGACTGTCGCCACAGTCTTGCTGTCCAATCCCTCATCCCCCAAAGTGCCCATCAGCATCTCCTCCTCAAAATCGCCAACAACAGCAGACAATTGACTCATCATGCCTGGGGTCAAAAGAGTGCTGAATGAGAGGTCGGCGACTGACGGTGAACTGGCCTCCTCCCCAGACCCTGCTGGGCGGCTGCTGCGAACAGGGGTGGTGGTGGTGGTGGTGGTGAGGGTGGAGGCCTCGGATGCAGAGCTGATGGCGGGCTGCTCATCCTCCGTCATGAGTTGCACCACAGTGTCTGCATCCTTTTCCTCAATGGGACGTTTCCGACCCGGCTGGAGGAAAATCGGAGCAGGTGCTACACGCTGCTGCTGCTGTGTCTCTGCAGCGTGAGTTGCAGATGCTCCTGCTGGGCGGCGCCCAAGGCGTCCACGGCCAGTGGCTATGGGAGGAATGTTAGCCACTGACGCTGCTGCTGCTGCTGCGGAACTGTGCATGGTGGCGCGCCCGCGGCCGCGGCTTGCCACAATGCTGCTCCCTCTCCTCCTGATTCCCTTGCTGCCCTTCCCCTTGCCCAAACCGCGCTGGCTGCCACTTCCAGACATCTTAAATGTTTTGGGCGTATAGACAAAAGTTTTGTAAAAGGGCGGGTGAAAAGTGGGGTACTTTAATGGAGTGGGTTGGTTGGTGAGGTGACTGAGTGAGTGTCCCCTAGTACAGTAAGTAAGTAGTAACAGTCAGGAAGTACAACTAGCAGTTACAATAATCAGTAGTAATCACAAGTAAATTTAGTGTGTGTACACTCAGACAGTGAGTGCACGCACGCAGGAGCTAGTAGCCTATGAACACAGTGACTGAGTGTCCTAGACTCCTAGTACAGTAAGAGTAAGTAGTAACAGTAAGTAGAACTAACTAATTACAATAATCAATCAGCGATCAGAAGGAAATGGAGTGTGGGTGGTGTGTGTACACTCAGACAGTGAGTGACCGCACGCAGGAGCTAGTAGCCTATGAACACAGTGACTGAGTGTCCTAGACTCCTAGTACAGTAAGAGTAAGTAGTAACAGTAAGTACAACTAACTAATTACAATAATCAATCAGCGATCAGAAGGAAATGGAGTGTGGGTGGTGTGTGTACACTCAGACAGTGAGTGACCGCACGCAGGAGCTAGTAGCCTATGAACACAGTGACTGAGTGTCCTAGACTCCTAGTACAGTAAGAGTAAGTAGTAACAGTAAGTAGAACTAACTAATTACAATAATCAATCAGCGATCAGAAGGAAATGGAGTGTGGGTGGTGTGTGTACACTCAGACAGTGAGTGACCGCACGCAGGAGCTAGTAGCCTATGAACACAGTGACTGAGTGTCCTAGACTCCTAGTACAGTAAGAGTAAGTAGTAACAGTAAGTACAACTAACTAATTACAATAATCAATCAGCGATCAGAAGGAAATGGAGTGTGGGTGGTGTGTGTACACTCAGACAGTGAGTGACCGCACGCAGGAGCTAGTAGCCTATGAACACAGTGACTGAGTGTCCTAGACTCCTAGTACAGTAAGAGTAAGTAGTAACAGTAAGTAGAACTAACTAATTACAATAATCAATCAGCGATCAGAAGGAAATGGAGTGTGGGTGGTGTGTGTACACTCAGACAGTGAGTGACCGCACGCAGGAGCTAGTAGCCTATGAACACAGTGACTGAGTGTCCTAGACTCCTAGTACAGTAAGAGTAAGTAGTAACAGTAAGTAGAACTAACTAATTACAATAATCAATCAGCGATCAGAAGGAAATGGAGTGTGGGTGGTGTGTGTACACTCAGACAGTGAGTGACCGCACGCAGGAGCTAGTAGCCTATGAACACAGTGACTGTCTGACTGAGTGTCCTAGACTCCTAGTACAGTAAGAGTAAGTAGTAACAGTAAGTACAACTAACTAACAATAATCTATCAGTAATCAGAAGGAAATAGAGTGTGTGTACACACAGACAGTGAGTGAGTGCACACACGCAGGAGCTAGCTAGTAGCCTATAAACAGTGACAGTCAGTGAGTGTCCTACTCCTAGTACAGTATAACTACAATACTATTAGTAAAGGACAGCAGAAATACTGGTATAGATGAGAGAAATAAACAGAGGACAGCTGCCCACAGAGGCAAGGCCCCCCTGAGGCCTAAACCTGTAAGCTTGCAGCAGCTGCCTGTCTCTAATGTAACACACAAGCTACTAACTAAAATACAATGTCTATCTAACTAACAACAATATAGGTGTATATGGCAGGTGTAGGTGAGCAAAAACGCTAGGTAAATGATCACAATAGAGCACTTGCTAAGCCAAAGCACAAAGGAGCAACTCTCTCTCTGTACAAGTCTCAGGCAAGCATGGAGAAACGTAACATGGCGGCCGCTATTTATAGGGTAGGGGCTGGCCAGGGTCCCCCTCTGTGATTGGCTGCCGTCAGAGGGCCTGGGAGCCCTCTGATTGGCTCTAAGGACATCAATCTGGGCTATGACGCTATTCGAGCTCGGTACCGAGCTCGAATAGCGCCGAGTTGCTCGAATAGCTCGAATAGTGAATGGGCTATTCGAGTGTACTCGGATAGCCCATTCGAATAGCTCCAGCTATTCGGAGCTCGAATACCGAGCTCGAATAGCTGAAAAAGAGCTCGAATATTCGAGCTACTCGAATATTCGAGCTCTGCTGAGCACCACTGCCGCTCGTTCAGCCACACTATATAGCATTCTGTGTACTGTTCTGTGTCTGCTGGGAACAGTAGTACACCGCTCGTTCAGCCACACTATATAGCATTCTGTGTACTGTTCTGTGTCTGCTGGGAACAGTAGTACACCGCTCGTTCAGCCACACTATATAGCATTCTGTGTACTGTTCTGTGTCTGCTGGGAACAGTAGTACACCGCTCGTTCAGCCACACTATATAGCATTCTGTGTACTGTTCTGTGTCTGCTGGGAACAGTAGTACACCGCTCGTTCAGCCACACTATATAGCATTCTGTGTACTGTTCTGTGTCTGCTGGGAACAGTAGTACACCGCTCGTTCAGCCACACTATATAGCATTCTGTGTACTGTTCTGTGTCTGCTGGGAACAGTAGTACACCGCTCGTTCAGCCACACTATATAGCATTCTGTGTACTGTTCTGTGTCTGCTGGGAATAGTGGTACACCGCTCGTTCAGCCACACTATATAGCATTCTGTGTACTGTTCTGTGTCTGCTGGGAATAGTGGTACACCGCTCGTTCGCCACTGTATAGCATTGTGCTCTGTGTCGCTGCTGGGAATAGTGGTACACCGCTCACCCGTCACTGTATAGCATTGTGCTCTGTGTCGCTGCTGGGAATAGTGGTACACCGCTCACCCGTCACTGTATAGCATTGTGCTCTGTGTCGCTGCTGGGAATAGTGGTACACCGCTCACCCGTCACTGTATAGCATTGTGCTCTGTGTCGCTGCTGGGAATAGTGGTACTGTATAGCATTTCTGTACTGCCACTGTACTGCTGCCAGTCAGCGTGTACTGTAAGGATAAGTGAAATGAGGAAGAAATCCGGTGAAAGAGGGAGGGGCAAGGGAAGAGGTGTTTCCCCTGACGGTTCACGTACAGGCCACAGGGGAGCACCCAAGAAAACCCACTCAATACCGCCCATGTTGTCCAGGACAACAACCCTCACAAATCCAAAAGAACAGGACCAGATAATTACTTGGATGACCTCTCAAGCGTCCAGCAGTGGGTTAAGCAGCACCAGCACATCACGCACGAGGTCCGAGTCCTCAGCCAGTTACAAGGAGCCAGTGGGCACAAAGCTGACACAACCGGCAGCGACACCACGCACACAACTGCCAGATAACCAGTCCGATGAATTACCTCAGGACACAATGGGGTATTCGCAGGAGCTATTCCCAGCCCAACAAACTTCCACCTTTCAAAGGTCAATGGAGGAACAGCCAGAAATGTTGTGCCTGGATTCACAACCGTTAACTGTGGGAAATGCACCGCGCACTGAAATACAAGGCGAGTCCGAAGAGGACTCGGAAACCCAAATCCCAGAGCAATTTGGGCAGGAGGGGTTGCAATTGCAGGAGGTCGGCCAACAAGATCTGAAAGACGACGTTGGAGTGTGCTGCGCAGAGGTTGTTGTGGGGAGCTCTACTCCACGGCGGTGGCCCACAATGACATATGACGAGTTTGAGGAGATGGAAGAGGAGGGTATGGACAATGTGGACAGAGACCCAGATTTTGTTTGTGAACGAGAACATCGCCGTCGTAGCAGCAGCACAGATGAGTCTGTTGAAGAACACACTGCTGCACGAGTTCGCCTTGTGCCACAAGGTAGGCGGCGCGCAATTTCAGGCACCACAAGCGTGGAAGTTCAAGTGAGAGGCAAAAGAGGAGCAAACAGAAATCGCCAGCAAGGAGGCAGGTGCTCCAAAGTCTGGGCTTTCTTTGAAGACTGCACTGAGGATGTTACCATGGCGATTTGCAAGGTGTGCAAGACCCGCCTGAGCAGGGGGAAAAATATTAACAACCTCTCCACCACCAGCATGAGCCGTCACATGCTATCCAAACATCCCACTCTTTGGGCAAACGCGTCAGGACAGGGTACCAGAAACAACACTGCCTCCCTTGGGTTCACCAGACCCGCCTCAGCAGCAGCAGTAGCCCAGCCATTGCGTGGTTCACAACATTCACAAACATCAGACGACGCTGACACTGTCACTTTCCGGAGTAGTGCTCTTGAGGTCTCCCAGTGTTCATCAAACACAACAATCAACAGCCCTTCCGTGTGCAGCGCTACGGTTCAGTTGTCTGTGTCGGAGATGTTTGAGCGCAAGAGGAAATTGCCAGCAAATGACCCCCGGGCCGTGGCAGTAACAGCCAGCATAGCCAAGCTTCTGGCCTGCGAAATGCTGCCATATCGATTGGTGGAGACAAACAGCTTCAAGGGCATGATGTCAGTGGCCATCCCACGTTACGTGGTTCCCAGCCGCTACCACTTTGCACGCTCTGCAGTGCCTGAGTTGCATGAGCACGTGGTCAGCAAAATAACCCGAAGCTTGAAGAATGCCGTTGCCTGCAAGGTTCACCTCACCACTGACACCTGGACGAGTGCGTTCGGCCAGGGTCGATACATCTCCCTTACCGCGCACTGGGTGAACCTTGTGGAGCCTGGCAGCGATTCCTCACCTGCTACGGCACGGGTGTTGCCCACGCCACAAACAGCTGCACCGCCGTCCCTCCCACTGGATAACAGCAGCACCTACCTCTCTGACTCCTTCTCCTCCAACGCATCTCAAAGCTGTACCTCATCCGGAAACGCTAACCCAGCAGCAGTAGGATCGTGGAAGCAGTGCAGCACAGCTGTTGGCATGCGTCAGCAAGCGTTGCTGAAGCTAATCTGCCTTGGGGATAAGCAGCACACAGGGGAGGAAATTTGGAGGGGAATAAAGGAACAGACGGATTTGTGGCTGGCACCGCTGGACCTGAAACCGGGCATGGTTGTGTGTGATAATGGGAGTAATCTCATTCGCGCTTTAAGGTTGGCTAAGCTGACACACATCCCTTGCCTGGCGCACGTGATGAACCTAGTAGTTCAGCGGTTCCTGAGGACATACCCAGGCGTGCCCGATCTGCTGTTGAAGGTGCGTCGAGTGTCCAAACATTGTAGAAATTCCAGTACTGCTTCGGGGGCACTCGCCAAGATGCAGGAGCGCTTCAATCTCCCCCACCATCGCTTGCTGTGTGATGTCCCTACGCGCTGGAATTCTACGCTGCACATGCTAGCCCGCTTTTGCGAGCAGAAGAGTGCAGTGGTCCAGTACATGACGGCGCAGTACCGAGGCGCATCCGGCCAGCTGCCAAGCTTCTGTGGATCCGATTGGGCCAACATGTTGGACCTCTGCCAAGTCCTCCAAAATTTTGAGCAATCCATGTTGCTTGTGAGCAGTGACAACTCTTCAGTCAGCATTACCATACCACTGCTGTGTTTACTGAAGAGGTCGATGTTAAAAATCAAGGAAACAGCTGTCATGATGCAACTGGGGGAATCTGAAGGAGAAAACGATCAGCGTGATGGTACCAACATCAGGCCATCCGCCTCAGGGAACGCTGGCCCCAGCAGCTATGACGAAGAAGAGGAGGAGGAACAGCTGGAGTTGGAGCAGGAATTTCATGCCACCACTGACGAGGGCCAGAGCGGTGCACGTTGGACTTCCACAATTCAACGCGAATGGTCAGCAGAAGCAGACCAGGAGGAAGGTGACGACTATGATGCATCACAACAACTATCACAACGCTCACAAGAGGATGATGAGGATTCTGGTAGGACTCTGGCACACATGGCTCAATTCATGCTAGACTGCATTGAACGTGACCCACGCATTGTGCGCATTCTGGACAACACCAATTACTGGGTTTATACCCTTCTGGATCCACGGTACAAACACAATGTTCCAAAACTGCTTGAAGAAAGAGTCAGACAGGTCAAAATGGAAGAATACCAGCAGGCCCTTGTGGAGACTTTAGAGAGGAGATTGACATCCTCCCCCTCCTCTAGCCAGTTGTACGCAGACAGACTGACTTCCGCAAACCCAGGACGACCAGGAGGGCAGCAAACAACGCAAGCCGCAGCTAGTACCCAAAAGGGAATGGTATCGGCAGTGTCCTTGGAGTGGGAAAATTTTCTGACACCCATGCAGCCGCAGCCCACTGAACAGCAAGCGTGCAGATCCACCTCCAACACCGATCGCCTGGAGAAGATGGTCAAGGACTACATGTCAGATGGCGTAGCTGTGTCGAACCATCCATCTGCACCCTTCAACTATTGGGTATCGAAGCTAGACACCTGGCACGAACTGGCAATGTACGCAATAGAGGTGCTGGCTTGCCCGGCAGCCAGCGTTATGTCGGAACGCTGTTTCAGTGCTGCCGGAGGCATCGTCACAGATCGGCGTATCCGCCTCTCTACAGAAAATGCAGACCGTCTGACTCAAATTAAAATGAATCAATCCTGGATTGGAAATGACTACGCAACACTCCAGGACCCCAACCAAGTAACATGACCAATGAACATCTGGGATGGTGTTGCGTTTCCGGGCCCTGTTTATTGAACCTCTCATCTGTATTACATTTATGACTGCATGGCGGCAAAAAGCATTGCTGCTATATCCGCACGCTTTTTGTCCACATGCAAGGCCTGGGTTGTTGTGTCTCACAAAGCGTGGCCTTCTCCTCCTGCGCCTGCTTCTGTTCCATCACGTCTGCTGCTGCTGGGTTAGCGTTGCCGCGTGGTCCCTGTTTATTGAACCACTTATCTTTATTACATTTATGACTGCATGGCGGTACAAAGCCTGCTATCCGCACGCTTCTTGCCCTCATGCAAGGCCGGGGTTGTTGTGTCTCACAAAGCGTGGCCTTCTTCTCCTCCTGCGCCACCCTCCTCCTGTTCCATCACGTGTGCTGCTGCTGGGTTAGCGTTACCGGTCCCTTTTCCTGGAACCTCTTATATGTATTACATTTATGACTGCATGCCGACAAAAAACATGTTACCTGTGCAAAGAAAACAGACATTTCCCGCATTTAAAAGACAGTTTTCCCTTTGAAACTTTAAAATCGATTTTCTCAAAAACTATAAGCTCTTTTTGCTACTTTTTTTTTCCTCTTGTACCCACTCCCAAGGTGCACATACCCTGTAAATTTGGGGTATGTAGCATGTAAGGAGGCTTTACAAACCACAAAAGTTCGGGTCCCCATTGACTTCCATTATGTTCGGAGTTCGGGTCGAACACCCGAACATCGCGGCCATGTTCGGCCTGTTCGGCCCGAACCCGAACATCTAGATGTTCGCCTTCTGCACCTGTCAAATTAGTCTGACCCACCTTTCCTGAAGGGTACTTTCTCCAGTGAACATGTTTCAGTTCTTTTCATTGATGATTCAGGTCTTATCTAATCTTATAAATGGTTATTTAAGAATAGTCCAATATTTTAATCTGTCTTGGGTTTTGGAGAACCCACGACTTGCAACTGAGGCAGAGGTTTCTGACACAGGGCATTACATTTGTATACAAAATAATAAAACCTAACTGTCCCTGCATCAACCTTCCTGTCCCTGGCTGTGTGTCCGTGGGTTTTTTGTACTGCGCATGTGTGCAGTACAGAAAGCCGTTGGGACAGGATGACTGGCCAGGGAGGGAGCAGGGCGGATGGGTGCGCCCTCGCAGCGAGCGGACAGTTGCACGCGTGCGCTGCGGTTGGGCGGTTGTGAGCGTAAGGCGCCCTGGGCGGGTGCGTGCGCACAGCAGGCAGGTGCTCGCGCACTGACTGGGGGTGGTGGCGTGAAGAGACCTATAGCCCATTTTTAAACGGGCTTAGGTCAACTAGTACAAAATATAGATCTAGGAGGGGCAATCTTGCACTGGTCGGGTGGGAGACATGGGAACTATGATGTATATACACACTAGAGCTGCTCTTTAATTCACGGCTGTTTGGCATGCTTGAAAGGAGAGACAAAAAAAGAGAGGGGGCGCTCCATAGTGTGTTACCTTTTAATTGCCAAAATTATAAATTAATTATGTATGTAGAGGGACAAAGCCCTAATCAATCCGCGGGAGGCAGCCTTTCAACCGCTGTGGCCTGCAGCGGTGTGGTCCGTGAGATGGTGATGGGACGCCGGCTCACTCTCTCCGCGACACTTCCATGTGCCAATATCACGACACGTTTCAGTGTATCCACGCCTTCGTCAGGTGATTCCCTCCCCTGTCCCTCTCTTTCCCTCTTATCCTTCATTCCCCTCACCTATCCATCTCTTTCCTCCCTATCCCATATTCCCTCCCCATCTGTCTCTTTCTACCTTATCCCTCATTCCCTCCCCATCCGTCTCTTTCCTCCTTATCCCTCATTTCCTACCCATCCCTCTCTTTTCTCCCAATCCCTCATTCTTCCCCCTCACCATCTCTCTCTTTTATCCCTATTCCATCATTCCTTTCCCCATTCCTCTCTGTCCCTCTTTCCCTCTCCATTCCTCTATTTCCTCCTTATCCCTCATTCTTCCAAATCCCTCTTTTTCCTCCTTATCCCTCATTCCCTCTCCCAATTCCTTAATTTCCTCCCTATCCCTCACTTCCTTCCCCATTCCTTTCTTTCCTCCCTATCCCTCGTTCCCTCCCCATCGCTCTCTTTCCTCCCTATCCCTCACTCCTTCCTCCCATCCCTCTCTTTTCTCCTTATCCCTCATTCCCTCCCCACATCCCTCTCTTTCCTCCTTATATCTACTTCCCCCATCCCTCTCTTGCCTCCTTATCTCTCCCTCTCTTCCCCCTCCTCCCATCTCTTTCCTCTTTATCCCTCATTTCCTCCCCCATTCCTCTCTTTCCTCCCTATATCTCATTCCCTCCCCATCCCTCTGTTTCCTTCTTATTTAGCATTCCCTTCCCCATACCTCTCTTTCCACCTTTGCCTAATTCCCTCTGCCAATCCTCATTTCCTCCCCATACCTCCCCATACCTCTTTCATTCCTCCTATCCCTCTCTTTCCTGCTTATCCCTTATTCCCTCCACATCCCTCTTTTTCCTCCTTGTCCCTCAATCTCTACCCCTCCCCCCATCCTCTCTTTCCTCCTTGTCCCTCATTCTCTACCACATTCCTCTCTTTTCTCCTTATCCCTTATTCCCTCCACCTTTCCCTCTCTTTTCTCCTTATTCTCATTTCCTCCCCCTACTCCTCTCTTTCCTCCTTCTCCTTCACTCTCTCTCCTCCACATCTCTCTTTCCCCTTCTCCCTATCCAACCGAAATTGTTAGCACATCCTTAGACTTTTATATGTCACGCGTGACACCCTTTCCCGAAGGGCACAGTTACAGTACTTGCCATTGGCACTATCGTCCCTAGATACGCCACTGGATTTCTCCTTCCTCAGATCCATGTCCAGTGTGAGAACGTGAAGATACCAAACAACAGTGTGACTGCTTTTCTCCCGTTAATCAAGCTAAATAATTGATTGTACATCAGCTGACATACGTGATACTAATTAAAGAAAACAGCTATTTTGCAGAAACACTCCAATCCAATTACCAACAAAGTGTCAAGGTCATTGCAGAATAATTTTGTTGAGTAAGCAGTGCTTATCTCTTTTTACGCATTCGTTTTGCTTTACTTGATAACATATCAATGATATTCAAGTATAATAGGAAAATAGTTTTTTATGTAATCATTTTTCTGGAGTCGTAAAAAAACATTTTTAATGAGCTATGAGGGTACCAACATATTTGTCTATGCCTGTAAGTGTACATGGGGTAGATTCATGAATGCTTTGGTATGTGATCTGTTTCAAATAAATAAATAAATAAAATAAATACTTATGAGTATGCTAATACATAATTGCACATAGAACATTTACTAATTATTCTCCTGCCATTGATGTGTCGTGATAGACAGTCACTTGACAGGCAGCCTATTGGGCCAATCAAAGTGCGGGGTATCACGTCCTATAAAGCCACTGGACCTGCCGGGACTCAGGGTGGGATGAGTGGAGCGGCTGTTATGTGAATGGAGCGCACGTAAGTTACCAGTGAACGTTACGCTGCACTACTGCACATAGCGTGCACAAAACTTGCGCTGCTCACATTAAGCTGTGCTGCCTTAGCAGCGCAGCTTCATGAATCAACCCCATTGTTTTTCTGCTGATATGTCATTTTTCTGTTGGTCACACTGCCAGGGCCATCCTGTCACATGTATGGTGGTCGTCCCTACCTATCTGCCTTAACCATAGCAGTTGTAGAAAGTGCAGCAGAGCGATCCACATACCTAGTCACCCCCTTCCTGTATTCAGGCTGGTAGAATGCCTTCTGTCTCCATCTCTACCTTGACATTCAAAGTAAAGATTCCTTTATGGTGTTTCCCTTATTGCAATGTTCATGGATAGTGAAGCATACTAGAGAGGCAGTCTATAGCTACCTTTCCTGTATACCAAGTCTAATGGATTCTCTCTTCAGTTGATAACTCCTTCTCAAACTCCGTTATCTGCTTAGCCTGTAGTCATTGTGTACTGCTATGTCTGTGGTCACCTTGGAATGGAACTTAGAACAAGTGGCTAAAGACTAAAGGTGTCCATACATCAGAAGAGCTATGGGCAGATCAATTAAGAGACAGATCTCTCTCTGATCAAATCTGATCAGAGAGCAATCTGTTATCTACCCACACAATACAGGCGGATTCCTAGTTGGAATCACTGCCTCACTGGCCTGAAGCTGTCCCCCCAATGCTCATTATGTCCCCCCAGTGCCTAGTGCACTTTACATTTCAACCAAAATAGTCACGCCAATAGTCAATACACAGGCAATCCAAATTGTGTCACCTTAAAGATGAAAAGACAGCAATAGGGGCACTCTCATAGGGCTGGTGCACACCAAAAACCGCAAGCAGATCCGCAAAACGCTAGCAGATTTTTAAACGCTTTTTTTTATTTTTATGAGGCGTTTTGCTAGCGTTTTGCGGATTGCTGCTGCGGTTTTCAGTATAGTAGATTTCATATATTGTTACAGTAAAGCTGTTACTGAACAGCTTCTGTAACAAAAACGCCTGCAAAACCGCTCTGAACAGGCGTTTTTCAGAGCGGTTTGCGTTTTTCCTATACTTAACATTGAGGCAGAAACGCATCCGAAATCCAAAAAATGCCTCACCCAGGCATTTTTCGTTTCTGCAAAACGCCTGCCGCTCTGGTGTGCACCACCCCATTGAGATACATTGACCAAGCAGATCCGCAGCCGCAAGCGGATCTGAAAACGCCCAAAAAGCCGCTCGGTGTGCACCAGCCCATAGTGAGTATTGCCTCAACAGTACACCCTTGTGTATATCACACACTGCGTGAGGAAAAGCTTCCACCAGAGATTAGGAAGATGACACACCCCCCTTCCTCCCTCTGCTCACCAGATATTTTCTTTCAATCTTGCGTATCACAAATCAGTGCTGGATTTCAATACCTATTAAAGATACCAAGCAGCTTCCATAGCGTAAAACCACTTTAATAAGGCTCCCAATGGCCCCAAATAAAACTGCATGCATTAAAAAGACTTGTATGTAAGCGTATCACAATACCGCATTCCCTCCGGCTCCGGTCACCTCTCATGTTTCCTGGCTATGAACTCACTTGTATTGGAGTGGTGTGCATCCTCCAAGCTCCACCTGGAGTCAGCAAGCTTCAGAGCTCACTGATTTCCAAGGACAAGATATACAGAAATTGCTCTTTTTAGAAGAAGGAGCTTAAACCTGGATCTTAGAACATATTCCTTGAAGGGGACATTTCAAACCATGTCATATGGTAATGGCACCCTCTAATGAAGAATTATCACAGCTGTATGCTGGCTCTGGGACACTGAGAATAAGCTAATTGTCAGGTGAAATATTCAATTTCAACAGCATAACGGCCTATTGTCCATGCAATGCTATGCAGGCATTTAATAAGTTGGTATTTCATAAAAAAATTGATATAGTAGCACATTAAAGGACAACTACTCTTACAATACTTCACTAATTGCCATACTGTAGTGTACAGTATGTTATAATGCTCCCTGGTGGCAATAGCCATATGCTTTTGTTTTGTAAAATATTTAAAGTGACAAAGACTAAGGCAGGGGTCACACTTGAGTGGCTGTCAGCCAAAACTGAGCAGAGACTGCAGATTTGTCCACAGAAAAATACAGCTATTTTCCACGGATGAATCTGCAGTGTCTGCTCAGTTTTGGCTGACAGCAGCTGACTGTCGACAATAGGGAAGGCACACGCCGTGCATAAAAAAAGCGCTTACAACCGTCGGTACTTTTCCCCCAAGCAGGCAAAAGCACAATACTCCCACTGTACTGCGATTCTGCATTGGGAAGTATTATGTGTACTTTTACATTGCAGGAAAATGCATATGCAATTTTTGCAAGTGTGACCCCTGCCTAAACCATATTGTAATGAATTTAGTTTTCATATTTTTACAAAACATTAGCAGTACTGTATAATATGACCAAATGTATCTCCTGTTTAGCACTGATCACTTTACCAAAGAGGTAAAAGGTGCAAATCTTAAAATTAAAACTTTAGAAACAAGTGTAAGTTAGAAGAACTCCCTCCTTGAGTGCCTCCTGTCCCCTACTGCAATCCTTACTGTCATTTCTATAGAGCTTTGTGGCTTTAATATGAAAACTGTTTGTTCCAAAGGCAGAATATGAGAACCAATAATTAAGAGTAACTGGAAATGTTAACTCTTGTCCAGGCTAAAAACAAAAAAAGGTTATTTACCTGTTTTTGTTGTCGTTGGAGAGATTTACAGAAAGTGATGGAAAGTCTCACAAATGGGGGCAGAGGTCACCTATAAAAATCCAAGAGAGGTTCTAATGCATATATGCAAAATAGTCTGGAAATTTGGGGGCCCAAAATAGCTAGTGGAATATCAGTGAATTTACCGATATTCTACTATTTTGCAGTGCAAACTCTGATAGTAAACTATTGGTAAATGATACCAAAATTTTACTACAGCTAAACCTAATGTTATTCTCACACAGACCCCTCCCTCTGTATGTGGTACATTGATCACATTTTTTAAATGTTACAATCAGTAAGAAAAATTGAATGGTATTCTTGAATTGAACAGATGTTTAAAAAATGTTAGGGCCCATTCACACTTGCGTTTGCGATTTTTGCTGGCGTTTTGCAGGAGTGATTTTTCCGCGGAAATTTCACTGAACACTGCAGTGATTTTTGCCGACGTTTTGCAGGAGTGATTTTTCCGGCGATTTCACATGGAAAAATTGCTGAACAGTGCGGCGATTTTTCTGCAATCACGTTTAGCGCTTCTATGTCACTGAAACGCGATTGCCTGGAAATCACCTGAAAATGGTGCAGGCGACGCGTTTGCGTTTCGCGATTTGCAGTGTTTAGCGCAAATTGCCTAAGTAAGAATGGGCCCATAGAGTTTTATTACACTAGCGCTTTAAAAAAACGCTCTAGTGTGAATGGGCCCTAATGGTATGTGGCCAAATTTAAACAGCAAAGATGAGTGGCAATTTTGTATTAAACTGACTTCTCTGCAAAAAATGCCATTATTATTATTATCACTCAGCCAAGAACCAGAACCTCAAGGATAAAAGTACTGCAAAGCAAAGTAGCAAAGTAGTATCTGCTTAATGAAAAAAGTACCGTATTTACTTTGCTTTATGATAGCCTGGATGGCATCGCCAGCAAAAAATTATTCTATTTTAATATTTTAGAACACTGTGAAACTGTATTATGAACTGGACTCTGGTTTATTAAGATTGTATTGTAAGTGTAAAGGTGGCCATACACTTATAGATTTGCAGCAGATTCGACCATCATATAAGATTTCTGGCAGATGCCTGTCAAGTCCAATATGACAGGAATCTATCTGATGTGTGCCACACACTAGGAACAGATTTTCAATAGATTTCAGAATGAAATCTATTGGAAATCGATCTAAATGTATTATTGGACCATTAGATCCAATGCAACTCTATGATCCATCGATCTGCTGCCAGCAGCAGATCGATCTAGATTTTCTATCCTGTCAGATAGATCAAATTGATCGAAATTGATCGAAATCGGCCGCAAATCGACCGAATAGGGAATTTGAAAGAATCGATTTCTGATTGATCGATTCTATAGAATCAATCAATTGATCGAAGGCTGAAATCGACCAGTGTATGGGGGGGGGGGCCCTTAAGGTAAGGTAAATATGTAGAACTTTTAACCTCCCTGGCGGTATGATTATTTCCGGACTTTAGGGTATTTTCTGAACGTTTCAGACCCTAAAACCAGGAAAAACATCATGCTGCCAGAAAGCCAGCAGCAGCCCCTGCCCTTTATCACCTCCCTGGGCTCCAGCACCACAATTTCCCCTTTGTTCTCCGGGCGGTACTGTAACTCTGTAGTGAGATCACTGACAGCGATCTCACCAGAGTAATTCAGAGCCTCTATGAAGAGGGAGTAGAATGGCTGACTGCGTCTGGATCCCCTGAGAGGTGAGTAAAAACGCCCGCTGCACTCCAATGTTCTGCATTCAGCTCCTAGGCGACTAGCCCGAGCTTAGCTCGGGGTTGCCGGCAGGGAGGTTAACAGATAGTTTGCAATTAATTCTTATTTATAGCTGATGTAGTCAACATTCCGTATTTTAAAAATGTGTATGTACTTTTCAAATATTATTCCCACAGAGGATGTGTAGGGAATAGTGACTTTTACTAGTAAAACAGGGATATAAAAGACGTGATGAGCTTAGAATTTGAGACGTGCTAAAGGAAATCAATGCTTGCTGTTCATAACAATCTACCAGCTTCTTCTTTACAGCCCTGGGTTTAAATAAATCAAAGTATGTGAAAGGTTGTGTGCTATGTACAATATGCTTCAATATCTCCTTTTTAAGTGATCTCAGGGGTGCTACTGCATGTCATTCAGAATAATTCCAGTGCCCCTGGCATTGCAGTGTATTGTGGAAGATCAAAAGTGTTTGTGTGATTATGACTCAGTATAAGGGCCCATTCCGCTTGAGCGGAATACGCATCCAAATCGCACAGGCAAGCGTTGCCTATTCCAGCAGATTTTCGTCTCACGCATCTGAATCCTTATAGCTGTACATGGGACGGCTACAGGAATTCGGCTGTGCACTCGGGACTCTGCAAGTGCTAGCATGCATCCCACAACATGCATGACGGTTCAGTGGAAACCAACCCTAAGTGTATTTATTGTAGTTTAGATGTGCAGTGTTAGGCTGCATTCACAGAGGTGTGTTGCAGTGTGGCATTCCTGATGCTATGAAATGCACCACCTTTGTGATGTTTACATTGCAGCGGGTGCATTGCCGTATAGTGGCGTGAGGCATGGTTACACACTACATGAGTGCGTTACTGCAAAATGTGCACGTTAACAGTGACAGTGAAGCATACTTTCCATTGACTGTGTGCTTAAAGAGACTCTGTAACAAAATTTTGAGCCTTATTTCTTCTATCCTATAAGTTCCTATAGCTGTTCTAATGTGCTCTGTCTTACTGCAGCCTTTCCTACTTGCACAGTGGCTGTGTTTAATGATCTAATATTCTCTCCTCTGTCAGGTCTGTTGGGCTAAGGCAGTCAGGCTGGAATGTGCTGTGCTGCTTGTGATTGGATAGAGGCTATACTCTCCAGGCCCCCTGCACACTTTGTATGACTCACACACTGATATACTCTCAGCCTATCACTTGCTATGTCTTTTGTTTGTAAACACTGCATAAAAATGGCAATTACAAGCCAGGATTGCAGCAGGGAGTGGCAGAAACAGCACAGAGGGGCCCAGGAGAACATAATGAATAGAATGGTATGCTTTTTATTGTAATAATTTTACAGTACATATTCTCTTTAACTGTATGCTAACTGTATGATTCAAGGTAATGTGCAGCGCCATTTTTCTGATTCATTGCTTTGCATCCCTGCTCCTACAGGGGATGCAATGGCCACTGTGAATGTAGACTTATAAGGATATTTACCGTAGCTGTTATTGATATTACTGTTTTGTGTTTTCTGAAAGCTGTTGTGGCATGTAAACACAGCCGAATTTCAGCTACTTAATGCAGAATGCCTCCAGCCACCACACTACCACTCTGTACACAGCTTCCCCCTACCTATTGTTCTACCCACAGTCGGATTTAGCACTAGGCACTGTAAGCTCCAGCCTACAGGTGCCATGTGCATAGAGGCACAGAACACTGGAAGAATTATGTAAATCTCAACATTTTTCCTCATTTTAGGCTTCCTTCCGGACTCCGGTACTTGAAATCTACGCCCTGTTTGGGGCCTGTTATCCCTGCCGGGGTGTAGTTTTCAATTACCGTATTGGACCCGCTGCTACCGCTGATCCTGCTGTTCTTCCATCCCTGCAAGCCATTCGCTCTGCCGTCACCATGAGAGCAGAATTCCATGAGCACTGATCCTGTGATCACTGTGAGTCAGTCACATTGGCTCACAGTGATCTCAGGGTCAGTAGCCAATGAAATCAGCCAATGAAATCGACTTCTGAGCAGTTCACGGAGCTCTGCTGTCATAACAGAGCGAGTAGGCTTCAGGGACGGGTGAGCAACAAGAACGGTGAGAGTGGCAGATCCATGCAAGGAGACATCAGTAAGCCCCATTTTTGTTACCAGCAGTCTCTGGTCCTTAAGGGGTCAGAGACTGCTGGTACGCAAGTAGTTAATGAAGCGTGATATAAGGGGGAAAACGGATGGAAATTGGGGGGAGTGGTCTGTGCTACAGAGTGGAGTTTAGGGCGCCAGAACCTTTGTGCCTACCAGATTCTAAGGTGTAAATCCAGCCCTGGCTCTACCCGGTAGACTGTAAGCTCATGTGGGAAGAGCTCTCCCCTTACTGCTGTGAAAAATCATTTGATATGTTCCACCTTCATAGTAGATGAATCGCTAGCCTGTTCATTGTCATTTATCTGCAACACATTACCTTGTCACTGTCTGTGTTGTGCACTCTATAGCACAGAACCATGGAAGATGATGGTGCTACATAAATCCAAAATAACAATAATAAATCTGTACTTTTTACAGGTCTAGATCCTTGTACTGTTCTCACACCCCTTCTCCAATGCTTGCACACTTTTTCCTACAAAAGTCACAATTATTTATTAACCTTCCTGGCGGTAAGCCCGAGCTCAGCTTGAGCTATGCCGCGCAGGAGGATTTTTCAGGCCCTGCTGGGCCGATTTGCACAATTTTTTTATTATTACACGCAACTAGCACTTTGCTAGCTGCGTGCAGTGCCCGATCGCCGCCGCTATGCGCCGATTTGCCGCTACCCGCCACGCTATGCTGCCCCCCCCCAGACCCTATGCGTAGCCTGGCCAATCAGTGCCAGGCAGCGCTGAGGGGTGGATCGGGACTCCCTTTGACGTCGCGATGGGGGAAGCCCTAATGGAAATCACATTTAGAATGGGATTTCCTGATGGGCCTGATCGCCAGAGGCAATCGGAGGGGGTAGGGAATCGGAGGGGGTAGGGGGATGCCGCAGCTCAGCGGCTGTCATGTGTTATAAACTGTTCTAATCACCTTTTTCCGGCACCAGCAACTTCTTATAGTTGCGTCTCACGAACTGTGAGATAACTGGACTCTCAACACAGCAAGCAGGAGATAGACTTTCTCAGGCTTCTTCAATATACACGTTATTCATTCAGGAAACAGAAATACAGATAGATACAGTTCATCATATCCTTGCCACGCCAATCTTCATGTTGCGTTACAAGCTTCTTGATTAAACTTCCTGCTGAAGTCAATCAGGTACCTTCTTTCTAAACTACGTTACACTAGACTACCTATGTACAGCATACATTATATCAGATTACATATAGAATGAAAATACTTAGAAGTTCCAGTCAGCATTGAGAGCTAGTGTGAAAGTAAGAAGCAGAGTGAGCTCCCATCGCTCACTCTGGGTTTAATACCGACTAGGAAAGAGTTAAATATGACATCATCTTCGCCATCCCCTAGATCAGACTATTGGTGGAGCCCACTCGTGATGTCATAATACTCACCTACTCAATTAATATTTAATGAGGCTTTTGACATACATACAAGGAATTCGGTATTTAGTAAATATGGCTGATGTTTATTGTTCTAGTGGTGTACATGCACAGGTCAGGGAGACCTGTGGCCTTGTCCATAGAACAGCTTCTTGGTATGTTCTGGTTCTGCTGACAGAACTGCAGATTTTCTCTCTAAGAGAAAATCCCCTTAAAGGGCAGGTCTGCTCCCCAAGCCTTTTTTGACTAACTCAGTTCAAATAACTGAGGCCTACTTAAATTATAACATTATGTAGCTAGCGCTAGGCTAGCTACATGATTAAAAAAAAAATAGTGCTGCGCAGCCCCCTGGTGGTTTTAATAGACCGCCAGGAGGGTTAAAGTAAAACCCAGGTTGAAAATAAACTGATGAGATAAACAATTGTATTTATGCTCCTGCTCCTAAAAATGACTGCCTTTTTTAGGTATCACATGGTTTTATTATATATTTAAACATTTACAAACTAGATTTAATGTTTTGTTGCTTCTGCTCAATGCCAGCCTAATGAGTGTCCCAGAGTTAGAAAAAGGTCAATAGTTCATGTATTTTATCTCTCCCTGCCCTCCAAAGTTCTGTCAGTAAAACTTTTACGGTTGTAATTTGTTTATCAGTGTTGTTTACTATATTCCCAATAAGGTACAGACAAGACAGAAGCTGTCACTTCCGTGCCTAGAAATGAACTCTTTCAGGCAGCAAAATAAATAAATAAATATCCTGCTTATTCATATCACTGTATATACACATGTTTATCTTATCATGTCACATGTTGCCTCGGGTACACTTTATTTGCAATTAGATATGGTCAATGTGATGCAAATAATTCTGTACTGCATGCAAATTTATTGTAAATGGTATGCAACATTAAATTGAGCCAATCAAACTTGACATAAAGACATTTCAAGCTGCATTCAATTTGAAATGAGATTCGCATGCAAGCTGTATTATTCGCATCTCGTCGACCCACCATCACAGTGATCACGTTGTCAGGAGTCAATTAAATTGGCTGCTGACCCAGATACAGAGCTCTGCTGTCAGTGTGGCAGCAGAGTAGGTGGGCTGCAGTGTCACTGAATCAGTGAGAGCGACGGGAATACACAGATGCAGAAGTTGAAATCTACACCCTGGCAGGCTTAAAGGCATCATAAAGGCTAGGAAAAAAAATAAGTAGTGGCCTGCCGACTCCAAGTCGGTAAAAACGAAACTAACCTGCGGCGGGGGAACGGAGGATCAATGAGGATCGGCGAGGGCACAGAACAGCTGCAGGGGGCTGGTAGAAGCCCCAGGTAAGTGAAACTCCTTTTATCTCCCTTGCCTTTAGGGTGTAGATTTCAACTGTGACAGTCCAGAAGCATTTAAACAATAGAGATCTGAAAAAAGACATTTCAGAAAATTATTAGTATTTTCATGTGGTCACCACCATTATGAATACCCCTCATATATAACAAGATCCTTAAAGTGAAACTCGCCAAAAACTGGTTTTAGCATTAAGAAAAAATCCAAATTCAGAAATTACATTTTTTCCTCATTGATAAGGAGAAAACTTTTTTCCTCACCAATATGGATAATAATAATAAGTAAAATCTACGTTTCCTTGCCCCTTGACAGGTTTTCTTTTTCTGTCAAAAAAAAATCCATCAGTGGCAACCCTATTCCCGATAGCATTTTAATGGGCTGATCATTGAACGTCCTCCTAACTAACTAACCAGGCAGTTTTATTTCGTATCTATATGAAATGTGGAGCTCTGTAGAGTGCTGTAGAAAGCATGCACTGATTACTGTTCAGCCAACATTCCAAGACCGAAAGCAGCCAAGGGAAAAAAATGAATTGAAAGTTTTATGGCTGGACAGGAAAGTCGACACAAGGGCAAGAGTAAAACTGTTAATTATAGTTTCAATTTTTAGAAATGTTGAACACTTTACAAAGTAATATTTAATAATAGATTGCAGATTTGTTCATTTCAAGCTCTCTTTGTTCAGACATTTCAGAGAATTACAAATCTATCAGTTGAGTTAATTAGTTCATATTTCCCAAGACCCCCTAACTGCCGGTACACTACGCTTTGGTTATCTGCATCAGGTTTGCCTATAGTAAGTATAAGTCATGAAACAGACTCATATATTTTGTAAGATACTGTTGATATAAGATGTGGCCCTAAGCAATTGCACTGTGGGATTCTATTTCTGAGAACCTCTCAATCTAATGTCCCTACTAGAGTCTAGGGCTATGGCTACATTTCCACTAGGGTGCCACATCCATATCTGAATCTGGTTGGTACACTTTTTTTTCCATAGCAGTGCATTAAGAAAAAGCTTTCAGTTAAAATGTGTTAAGTGTAAAAGAGGCTTTAGGGAAACATGGACATTACTTTGAAAATAAGTTTTCTTTCAGTTATAACTGAGACCAACTGATTAAGTGTAAAAGGGCCCCTACCGCTTCTCTGTTGCATTTCCATGCCTCACCGGTACGCAACAAAAGGCCCTGTTATTTTGGCGACTCAGCCAACTTTGGCATGCACAGTAGGTCCTGAGGGGAGTAAGCAAAAACATAGGTATCCCTTTATAGGGGTGTTATGTTGAGGGAGCACAATTCCCTCTGTATGTATGAGAAATAAGTCCAGGGAGTTGAGGGACACAGCTCAAATGTATTGCACAAATCAAGCAGGCTATACAGCAGTAAACTGTTTTGGTTATCTCCAGCCTTTGTCAATTGTAAAAATATAATTTGTTAGTTGACCATAGCAACTCCTTGTGTTCGGCACCAGCAGCTTGTAGCTGCACACAGTGATACGACATCCCCATTGTCCATTGGTGCGGTCATCCAGTCTGTATTCCCATATTCTCATATTTTGCAATTTGTTCAATTCTCATTTCTTTCAACCTGAAATGTTATCAAAACAAAAACTTGCACAATTTCTTATTATTTTCCATTCTGTTAAGAAATGCAATCTTATTTTTTTAGTATTTTAATTAATGTCAGTTAGGATGATTTCCATGTATTTCCTGTACTTATTACATCTGTGACTGGAAGCATTGAAAAATCTAAGCAACGATTTACTGGCTGCAATAAAATGAAGATAAAATCTTTATAGAAGGTCTAATCCATCCCCGATCTATTCAAAACTTAAAAAAAAATGAACGTTCAAAAAAATGTTTCAGGCACTTTTGAATTGTACAACATAGACATACCCATTATATACTACTGTTGCTGGCTGATAGCTTTGAGAACCAACTTGTGTATTTTTTTTACAACTTCGAACATCTCATCTTATCGAATCACTTTTTCTGTGTACGTTCTTCTTGTTAACTTTCACTAGGTACCAAAAATAGAGTTTCTGCTGCCAACATACGGTAGTTTGTTGACAAATATACCAAAAGTGATAATTTCTGATAAAGAAAAGCCCTAAGATATCTCCATACTTTTGGAATGACATAAAGAAGCAGACACAAAGGAGGATACAATCTATATATATAAAATCGGATGTATGTATGTATGTGTGTGTGTATGTGTGTGTGTATGTGCCGCGATCACGCGAAAACCGCTTGACCGATTTGAACGAAACTTGGTACACAGATCCCTTACTACCTGGGATGATATGTTCTGGGGGTCTCGCGGCCCCCCTGCACATGTGGGCGGAGCTACAAACAGCCAATCAGATTCCACCCATTCAAGTCAATGGAAAAAATGTAAAAGGCTGCCATTCTCACAGTAATCAAGCCAAAGTCCCCACACTTGGCACAGTTGGTCACTTGGTGACCGAGGTTACAAATCCAGGAAAAGTGGGCGGAGCATAAAACAGCCAATCAAATTTCAGCCGTTCATTTTAAATGGGAAAATGTAAACTGCAGCCATTCTTAGACTGTTAATCGCAGGGTTGTCAAACTTGCCACACTTGGTCACTGGGTGAATGCGATTAAGATTCAAGAAAATGGGTGGAGCCTACAACAGCCAATCAAAATTCACCTATTGATTTTCAAGGGGAATATTTAAACTGCTGCTATTCTTACACTGTTAATGGCAGAGGCTTCAAACTTCCTACAGTCGGTCATTGGGTAACTGGGGTCCAAATTCACTAAAGGGGCGGGGCCACATACAGCCAATCAGATTTCCTTAGTGGATAAACTGCTTCCATTCACACATTTTTGATGCCAGGAACCTGAAAGCTCACAAACTTGGTCATTGAGTGACTGTGTGTCAAGGTTACAAAAAGTGGGTGGAGCCAAAACAACTTTTACTGGGAAAATATAAACTGCAACCATTCTTACACCGTTAATGGCAGGGTTCTCAAACTTTGCACAGTTGGTCATTGGGTGACAGATTAAGATTTTGGAAGGTGGGTGGAGCCTACAACAGCCAATAAAAATTCACCTTTTGATTTTCAAAGGGAATATTTCATCTGCTACCATTCTCTTATACTGGTAAAAGCAGATGCCTCAAACCTGGTACAGTTGGACACTGGGTGACTAGGGTCCAAATTCAGGAAGGGGGCGGAGCCACAAACAGCCAGATTTGTTTATTTTTCAGTGGGAATATACAAAGTATTGATACCAAGGACCCCAAAGCTGATAAACTTGATAAGTGAGTGACTGTATGTCAAGGTTAGAAAAAGTGGGCAGTGCCAACAACTTCATTTTTTACATTGCAGGGTTCCCAAACTTTACACAATTGGCCACTGGGTGACTGGGATGAATATTCAGAAATGTGGGTGGAGCCTACAACAGCCAATCAAAATGAACCTATTGATTTTCAAGGGGAATATTCACATTGCTACCATTCTTACACTGTTAGTGGCAGAGGCCTCAAACCTGATACAGTCAGTAATTGGGTGACTGGGGTCCAAATTCACTATAGGGGTGGAGCCACAAACAGCCAATCAGATTTGTTAGATTGATTTCAGCCATTCTGTTATTGGCAGGGTTCTCAAACGTGACACAGTTGGCCACTGGGTGACTGGGACTAATATTCAGAAAAGTGGGTGGAGCCTACAGCAGCCAATCAAAATTCACCTTTTGATTTTCAAGGGGAATATTTACATTGCTGACATTCATGCACTCTTAATGGCAGAGGCCTAACATCTGCTACAGTCAGTCACTGGGAGACTGGGGATTAAATTCTGAAAGGAGCGGGCCAAAAACAGCCAATCAGATTTGTTTAATTTCAATGGTGAAATGCAACTTATTGATGCCAAAGCTCATAAACTTGGTCATTAAGTGACTGTATGTCAAGATTAGAAATAGTGGGCAGAGCCAAAAACAACTAACTTTTTACATGGGGAAATGTAAACTGCAGCTTTTCTTACACTGTTAATGGCAGGGTTCTCAAACTTCACACAGTTGGTCACTGGGTGACTAGAATTAATATTCGGAAAAGTAGGTGGAGCCTACAAGAGCCAATCAAAATTCACCTATTGATTTTCAAGGGGAATGTTGAAACTGCAGCCATTCTCACACTGTTAATAGCAGAGGCCTCAAACCTGCTACAGTCGGTCGTTAAAGAGAACCTGAACTGAAAATAAAAAGTCAAAATAAACATGCACAGGTCATACTTACCTCCCGTGCAGTCTACTCCCCAATCTCTTTTTTCTCTCCCGTGTCCCATTTGTCCACTGTGATCAATGGAATTCTCCGTCCTCCATTTTAAAAATGGCCATTACCCCATAACAGCTTCCTGCTCATCACACTGTTAAACTGTAATATCGCTCACTTGAGCCATAGGGAAACATGGACATTACCTTGTACATTCAGTTGTAACTGACAGCTGCTGATATATAACTGACAGCAACTGGTATATTTCAGTTCTGACAAAATATTGTCAGAACTGGAAGTGATCACTGTAAGGAGAAAATGGTGAGCTTCTGAGAGGAACTGACAGTGAGGTAAGTATGTAATATTCATTTGCAGCGACGTCATGTGTTTATTTTAAATAATTTTACTCACTTCAGGTTCCCTTTAAGTGTTTGGGGTTCAAATTCAGTAAAGGGGCGGAGCCAAAAACAGCCAGATTTCTTTGCTGGATAAACTGCTTATATTAGCACAATTTTGATGCCAGGAACCCAAAAGCTCACAAACTTGGTCATTGAGTAGTGACTGTGTGTCAAGGTTACAAAAAGTGGGTGGAGTTAAAAACAGATTTTTCTGGGAAATTGTAAACTGCAGCCCGTCTTCACTGTTGATGGCAGGGTTCTCAAACTTAGCATAGCTGGTTACCGGGTGACTGGGATTAATATTCAGAAAAGTGGGTGGAGCCTAAAAATGCCAATCAAAAATCACATGTCACTTTTCAAGGAGAATATTAAAATTGCTGCCATTTTTGCACTGTTAATGGCACAAGTCTCAAACCTGGTACAGTTGGTCATTGGGTCACTGGGGTTCAAATTCAGAAAAGGGGACAGAGCCACAAACAGTGAATCAGATTTGTTTCATTTAATGGGAAAACACAAATTATTGATGCCAAGGACCCCAAAACTCACAAACTTGGGCATTGAGTAGTGACTTTGTGTCCAGGTTACAAAAAGTGGGTGGAGCCAAAAACAAATTTCACTGGAAAAGTGTAAACTGCAGCCCTTCTGTTTATTTCAGGGTTCCCAATCTTTGCCCAGATGGTCACTGAGTGACTGAGATTAATATTCAGGGAAGTGGGTGGAGCCTATAGTAGCCAATCAAAATTCACCTGTTGATTTTCAAGTGGAATATTTAAATTGCTGCCATTTTTACACTGTTAATAGCAGATGCCTCAAACCTGCTACAGTTGGTCATTGGTTGACTGGGGTTCAAATGCTGGAGAGGGGTGGAGCCACAAACAGCCTATCTGATTTGTTTAATTTCTATGGGAATATACAAATTATTGATGCCAAGGACCCCAAAGCTCACAAACTTGGTCATTGAGTGTTTGTGCGTTAGGGTTAGAAAGTGGGCGGAGCCAACACCAGTCAAATACATACCCGGGCAACGCCGGGTCATCAGTGGGTGAAGACAAATACAAATTTCACTGAGAAAATGTAAACTGCAGCCATTCTGTTAATGGCAGGGTTTTTAAACTTTGCACAGTTGGTCACTGGGTGACTGAAATTAATATTCAGAAAAGTGGGTGGAGCCTACAAAAGTGAATCAAACTTCACCTGTTGTTTTTCAAGGGGAATATTTAATTGCTACCATTCTTGAACTGTTAATGGCACAGGCCTCAAACCTGGTACAGTTGGTTATTGGGTGACTGGGGTTCAAATTCAGAAAAGGGGGTGGAGCCACACACACCCAATCAGATTTGTTTCATTTCAATGCAGATTATTGATACCAAAGACCGCAAAGCTCACAAACTTGGTCAGTGAGTAATTGTGTGTTAGGGTTAGAAAAAGTAGGCGGAGCCAACACCAGCCAAATACATACCCGGGCAACGCCGGGCAATCAGCTAGTGAGAGATAAAGCACTGAAAGTCAAATAGATGTTACTGAAAGTCAGTGATTTTTTAAAATTAACTACAAATTCCTTAGGAAGTGAAGATGACTATGGAGAACTTGTTGGCACAGTTTGTTATTTCCACTAGTGATAATGCTCAGGGTAGGTTTAATTCTGTAGGTAGGGGTAAGGAACAAACACCATGGAAGGAGAGTGGGTTTAACCACTTAAGGACCACAGGCTTACCCCATAACCCCCCCCCCCCCCCTGTTTCTTTTCTTTTCAGTCTGCCAGCGACAATCACGGCTGGCAAACTGTTGAGGGAGCTCAGCTTTGTCACTCAAGTGGGGATGCGTGATCCCCGCTAATCTCCTCCCCCAGGACTTGACGCCTTTCGGCATTAGGTGGGTCCTGGGGGAGCCACCTTCCCAATGCCTTAGGCGGTCAGGAAGGGGTTAACGCGCAAGTTCAGACTCCCATTTTTTTATGCATATGATAGTAGATTTACAATAATAAGCCATGCACAACGTTTTTTGCATTGCAGGTCTTCCCTTTGTTGCAATACTTATTTTTAAAATATTTGGCTATTGGCTTCTCCAACTCTATTTCCTGTTGAGATCACAGCACTATTGTATTGGAGGGGCAGCTGTCCAAACTCCACTAGGGGCCTTCCCTCAACCGCAGTATTAGCTCTTCAATGGTGCAATGTTGGTTATTATGATCACTTCTATATATACTTTGAATAGTGGTAATCACTAAAAAACTGTTCCCCTTCTCTGATTACACCTCTACTACTGTGGATGTCCTTTGGAAGCATTGTTGCACCATATGAATTGTTATGTATAGAATCCTTGGGGGCCCAATGTAAAATGTGCACTGAGGCCTAAAGCTCCATCAGCCAGCCTCTCCACCTGAAGAAACTCCGACTCTAATGGCAATAAGGAGCTACAGGATACACCCTGTCAGAAGCCACACAGATACTTGTATACATACAGTATATTGCAAAATGTACAGATGAGCAATGTACACAACTTTATGCATTACTAGTCAATGTAAATTTACTATAATATACATTAAAAAACTGCAGGGTGAATAAGGGCATTGAGCTACTGCAATGTTTCCCAAAAAAGACACAATTATGAAAGGGTAAAGCTGTTTCTTATGTTAGTGGATGTGACAGTGGCTCTTGCCTCTATCAGTAAGGATCTCAGGATCATTTTTGCCTGTAGGAGTTTGGCAAACAATGGTGGAATTGCATGATCATCTCCTGTATGGATATTCGTTTCATTTCATTTCTTAAAGCATTTTAAACCTATATAGTGGAAAACTTGTGAATCATATATGATTTCCAGGTCAGGGTCAGGTGCAAGGTCAACCTGTAAACCATCAGCAGAGAGAGTTAGAGTTTAAGGACTTTGTTCTCCTTTAATGAACAATAGCAATCTAACTTAAACATGCACACACAAGGGATGTAATAATCACATTGTGAGGATTATTTGCTTCCTTTCTCCATTTTTCAAGGTACAGCTGTCTAAGAGTTGAATCCCATTTTACCAGCTGGGGTATTAGATTCCTTTCTCACTGTCAAAAGAAATCAAAAACCAATGTCACACAAAAGGCAGGTTTTGCATCACTGCACAGTCCGTACACTCAATCCTTAATGAGCCACAAGCAACAGCTTGTCATCCAGGCAGCATAAATATTATGGATCACTGCTTGTACTAGCTGGAGAAACTGTATACATTAGGGACACAACTACTGTATCTTCAAAGTCATCAGAATACATTAGTTTCTCTAAAAAAGGAGCATTTGCAATAAACCCGCTCATGCTAGTAATATCCTATATTGGTAGCTGAAAAAGAAAACCCCAAAAATACAGATAGCGACATTTTTTCTACACTCCTTTTTTTATTGTTTCTTTTCAGCTATTCTCTAGAAGAAGTAAATTGTATGAATATGTCTACACTAAAACTACATATGCCTTCTGTAGCTTTGAATATTTAAATAATCTATGTAATATTTGTCTTATTTTGGTGAAAAGTCAGTTTGAATATCTATTCTAGTGGAGGTGAAGCTGACCTTGGCATTAAAGGAAAGTATAGATACCAGGGACCATTTAGAATTGCTGTTTTCTCCTGAGTTATCTACTAGGTGATCATTTTTAATCTTCTCTTTAAAATAACTAAACATTCAACATTTTACAAATGAAAAAGTACAAAAAGTTTTTGAAAAAGTACTATCAAAATTAATTTGAGTATTCTCTTGCTTGATGGTGGTTTAAAGTTTGGCAGCTCTGGACACATATCCGGTAATGTGTACTCTGCTGAAGGATAGTAGCAGGCGTGATGCATTCAGACTGTAAACCTTGTGTATTCTGATGCACATCGGTGAGGGCTGTCTTTAGTGCGTAAAAACTACAGATCAATGGTCTTCTTGCTGGATGATCTTTGTGGCAAGCTCTCCTGTTTTCTGTGACCTGAACTTTGGTGCTGACTGACAGACATTTAACTTGCTTATTTATCACCTTGCCTGGATTGTCTGATCTGTGTTGGTGACCTTTGCTACAACTTGACAGTGTACTAACTGATATAATTGCTGACCACTAATACTGTTTGCTTCTCCCTTTCCTCCACTGCCAGCCTTAGCCTTTATCTTCTCTCCTCATCTGATGCTGTGGAGAATACATAATACAGTACCCCCACTATACAGGACTCATTTGACCAGAATTCTCAAGCAACCAGAAAAAAATCCTGGCCTTGCAGGATACATGAATCTACTTTTTCACTTCTTTATGCAGTAATAAACCTCTGTTACATTAACTACCTCAAGACTGCGTCACGCAAATGGGCATGACCGCGGCGGCAGCCCCAGGACCGCCTAACGTCAATTGGCGTCAAGTCCTGGGGTCGGCTACTGCAGCGAGGTGGAGCTCCAAGCCGCGATCGCTGCTCGGGAGAATGTTAGACGGCGAAACTGCCGTCTTTTTACTAAGTATAGCGCTGCGATCTGCAGCAGCGCTGTACTGGGGACAGCCGTGTGACACAGCTGTCCCCTCTGTGTGCTCGGAAGTCGATTGGCTGTCATAGGCTAAAGCACGATGCTAAGGATAAAAATAAAAAAAGACACATTTTTATAAAAAAAATAAACATATAAATATTGATAAAAAAAACAAACACTGGGGGAGCGATCAAACCCCACCAACAGAGAGCTCTGTTGGTGGGAAGAAAAGGGGGGGGGAGAATCACTTGTGTGCTGTGTCGTGCAGCCCTGCAGTTTGGCCTTAAAGCTGCAGTGGCCTATTTCACAAAAAAATGGCCTGGTCTTTAGGGGGGTAAAGCCTCTGGGCCTGAAGTGGTTAAGTTAGGTTAAGTCTGTCCTTCGTCTTAGACTCTTAATTTGTTTTTAATTATTCTATTTCAACATTAATGCAGAGTTTAATACTGTTTTTTTGTAGCTAGGTCTATTTTTAAAATTAACGCTCAAACTGAAACTACACTTATCCGGCATCAGCCAGTCTCTGTTCGTGCTGTATAATGGAGGTTTTACTGTAGGTACTTAAGGCAAGTACCCATCGAACGACCGACGTCGGGCAACACTGTTTAACAAAAGCATGTTAAATGATGTTTCCCCGGTGATCATGCATCGTGAAGCGGCAGACATGGTGGTTCGGATCGGGTAGATCTCCTGTGATGTACTGCGATCGCTGGAAGACTCGTCTCACCCATCATGTAGCATCGTGCATACCCACCCGCCAGAAGATGGGGAAGATGGATTGGCAGAGAGCTTCTAGTCAGGGAGACGTCGCTGCATCTCCCTGCCCTGCATCGCGCAGTGAGTACATAGCATTAGACTCTCTGCCTTACTTCATGCTGCACGAATTTAACATTTGTCAAACAACCACTGTAACCAGAATGAAACAGGACTGACGGAAGGAAATCAATCAGACACCGACACAGTAATTTAGCAAAAGAAAATTTGTTTTATTAATACAAAAACAAACAATGAAGTTGGTAAAAGTAAATGGAATCTCAACCAGTAAAAAATACCAGAGTGTTTACAACACCATTCAGTTAGACTCTTGGTTCTTTATAATAGGCAACTCTGGCTTTCTTAGGAAGAGATCCCCAACTCAATCATCCCAACACACCGGCACCTTCTCAGTTAGTATCTATAACTGGACAATTCTATAGTATATACATATAGATATATATGACCTAGATTACCCTCTAATCAAATATTATTACTTGCTGTGACTATATATTTTAAGCCTCACTACAGAGAGTCAATTTTCCTAGAAAACATTCATAGAAACCCCATCTGACACTTTAATTCTGGAACCTTAAAGTGATCCTTAAGTGTAAAAAATAAATTGAGTTTTACTCACCTGGGGCTTACCTCAGCCCCCTGCAGCTGATCGGTGCCCACGACGAGTCGCTCTGATGCTCCGGGTCCTGCTGGCGGCCACTTCTGGTTTCGCCGTCAGGACCCATCAGGCTGGGAAACGCGGCTGATACTACGCGTTCCCAGCCAAAATAGCACCCCTGTGCCGCCATATGGCCGCATAGGGGTGCTATTTTGGCTGGGAACGCCTTCCTGGAGCATCAGAGCCACTCGTCGTGGGCACCGATCAGCTGCAGGGGGCTGAGGTAAGCCCCAGGTGAGTAAAACTCAATTTATTTTTTACACTGAAGGTTCACTTTAATATTTTCTTTGCTGATCAGCAAAACTTTATAATGGTCCACTTCCCTGGTGACTAAAGTGTATTCCCATATTAACCTGGTGGGGTGTTTCCCCTTTTAATTCATACTTAGCCACTGACAAAGGTCCGAATGTGGCGCAAATAGACTCCTCAAATAAATAACTGGTTAGGTGTTTTCACAGATTAGCCAATTAATAGATTAATGAATTAATATATTAGACAAGAAAACAATTAAATTATTAATACATATCCACAAATAAATTAATAAATTAGTGTATTAATAAATTAAATAAATAAATAGTGTAATTAATAAATTAGGAAGATGCTAAAGTAAGAAATAGAAAGAATTACGGTTATAAATAGATAAATTAGTTAATAGATAGAATAGGAAAAAGTTAATAAATAAATAAATAAATTATCTCTGTCTTCCTTCTAAAATAATTAACAGTTATGCTTCCTTTTTTCTTTAGGTGAATTCTTCCAACCAAAATCCCTGAGGATGAGGAAGACAAGAAAAAAAAAATTGCCAAAAATGAGTTTGACTGGTGAGCAAAATAAAAACAAAAATAGTTTCTTTTCTAAACAACAAAGAAAAACTTCCTTGGTTCACTCATGAATTTTCCTCTTTCATAGGGTGATCCAGATACCACCGGCACAGTCTTTCCAAAGGTAATTAACCAATAACTTCCATTTAAACTGGTAATTTCCTTGTATTAATCTTCTTCTTTTCTTTCAGGCTTCTAGAGCATCTGCAGCACCAACCAGACTCTAGGTAAGCATCCTTTCCTCTCAAAACAACTCCTGGGGCCTCTTATAAATAAGCAGTTCATGTCTTAATCCTATCTTAAAGAGACTCTGTAACAACAAAAACCTCCCCTGGGGGGTACTCACCTCGGGTGGGGGAAGCCTCCGGATCCTAATGAGGCTTCCCACGCCGTCCTCTGTCCCACGGGGGTCTCGCCGCAGCCCTCCGAACAGCCGGCGACTGTGCCGACTGTCAGTTCAATATTTACCTTTGCTGGCTCCAGCGGGGGCGCTGTGGCGACTTTCGGCACGGAAATAGACGGAAATACCCGACCTCCGTCGGGTCCGCTCTACTGCGCAGGCGCCGGAAACTTGCGCCTGCGCAGTAGAGCAGACCCGACGGCGATTGGGTATTTCCGCCTACTTCGGCGCCGAGAGGCATCAGAGCGCCTGCGCAGGAGCCAGGAAGGTAAATAATGACGTCACCGCTGCCCGGACTGCACGGAGGGCTACAGCGAGACCCCCGAGGGACGCAGGACGGCGTGGGAAGCCTCATTAGGATCCTGAGGCTTCCCCCACCCGAGGTGAGTACCCCCCAGGGGCCGTTTTGGCGTTACAGTTCCTCTTTAATATATATATAAATTAGGCGGCAGAGGCCTTACAGTATATATGAATATCAAGACACAGCATTCAGGGTATTATCTCTCAGGTGACCATACAGGATGGCTTTAGCAGGCGGTAATTACAGTCCATATGCTTAGGTACAGTCACCATATGAAAGATACAGGTTGCTATGGGTGAAACCAAACACACATAAACCAACACTGGGCACTGGAAATCATTAAGGAAGGAGGCTTCCACTGTATTCAGGCATTTAATTACACCTCCTCATTTTCCACTTAGTGATGAAATATGGCCAGAGAGCATAGAATAAAAATAAATAGCAAAAGTGCAGTTCTCAAAAAGGTAAATGAACAAAAAACAAGCTATTGACAGACAGGCAGTAGTGAATCTTAACTTTTTCTTTACCCTTCTTCGCTGTCAGCTCAATTTTACTCTAACATTCAGTTTCTGGATACTGTCATACTATTTTCTTCTCTCAAGATTAGCTTGATACCAATATAGGTTATACTCATCACTCCAAAGGCCGCAATGTGGACTCCCTGTCTGCTGCCCTTGTTATTAGGCTCTTTATCAGAAGTGTCTCTCTCTCTCCTGGCCTCAAAGACTCCTCCCCTGAATGGCGTCTGACTGATGCAGGGGGATCTCTTCTTGGTGCCCTCTGGCTCTCCCACTCATCTCCGTGGTCGTCTCTGCCGGACAGTCCCTGCAGCCCCAGCCGTGTCCTCTCCCCTGCCTCTCCGCCGCTGAACTGCGTCACCTCAGAGAGAGCTGGTTATGACCAGCCTCTCCAATAGCTCCCCACGCGCCGCCTCGTCACTGAACCTCACGCTCTAAGTGCCCCCTGTTCTAGAAGCCTCGCCATGCTCGTTCCCCACTGCGCGTCCCCTAGTTGCTTGGCAACCGAGAGAAGTGTGTGCTACCATACCAGCACACGCACTTCATCGCTCCCACTGCAGCTATCTCAATCTGCCTGTCAGCTCTTCCCCTGAGCCAGCAGCGCAACACAACTGCTGCTGCTCAGAGGGACAAAAGTACACAAAAAATATACATTTCTTTTAGGTGCTCTCCTGACCAGGCTACACCACCTAATATGTTTCTTACCGCTAAGGCTATGACAAACTTGTTACTATATAGTACACATACAGTATATTACTCCATTTTTTGAAGAGTGCTTTGACCAATTTACCCTATGCATTATCTTTTAAAGGGGCTCAAATTCCACACCATAGTTTAGGGTGTTGGATGTAACAACATTATTACTTAAAGTGCAGTATAGTAAAGTAACAACAAGATGTCACTGTCTGTAATGTGCGGTGATGATCTCTATGGTATTGGAATTACCTGTATTCATTCTGTGTTCCTCTCTGTTCTAAGTAAGCTGCATTACCTGATGGCTGTGTATTATTTATCTCTGCAAGTTTTCTCCAGTAAAAAGTTCTAACGTGTTATATTGGGTGCCTGTTCTGCGGGAACATTTTTGTGGGAAGCCAACTAACTTACTAGCATGTGTTTTGGTTATGCAATAAAGCTGGAGTACCTGTGAGAGACTCAAGCAAACACAGGTTGATCTAATAAACTAAATGCTGAGAGTTCTAGGTGGGACTTGGACTTTGTATTCTACTGTTGCAAGGAAAGAAGAGTATTTTTTGTGGGAAATTTATGTGGGAAAAATAAACTCTATTTGAGCTTATGCACATGCACAGGTACACTATTAACACATTTCATGCAAATCTTCCATTGCCTGCACATTTTTGTTCCCATGTACACAGTTTAAGAGACCTACTACTACTTTTTATGCTGGTATGATGCTGACAGAATCTAGAATGTGTGTTTTATCTGCTCTGTTTTTAATGTAATTCTAAATGTACACTCTCTAGGTCAGTCTGTGTCCTAGGCATGTAAGTGAACGAGGGGTCTTATCTATTTGTCATCAATACCTCACAACACTTGAGAGATGAGCAAACATCCTTGCAAGAACTATGTGATGTCATGTTGTAGAGTCTCATGCTGAAGAAGGCTTATTAGCCGAAAGCTTACTCATTTTCTTTAAAGTTAGCTAATATATAATAATAATAATATCATCCTGAATGAAAACTTCCTGCTATAGCTACATTGCTGATCATAGTGGTGATTATACAACAATCCCTACTAACCATGTGGAGATGAAAATCAGCCAGTCACATGCAATGCCGCCAGAGTTTATATTCTGCAGAGGGACATTTTACACATCTTGCAAATCACCAAACTTTTGATTTGGAAAATGAAGATATATCCTTTCCGATCACAATAGCACACTACAGCCTTCAACCAGAAGGGTCTTTTTTATTGCCAAGAGAAGCTTTTGATTAGTAACCAGCAAAATCCTGCGCATCATCTGCAGGAACTATTCAAATCACAGAATGTATCTTACAATAAAAACAGATGGACTGTTCTGTAGCCTGGCTTAAATGCACATTTCATCCCTTTCAGTACAATTCATTTCCTGTGTTATTAGGATGGCTTCGATAATGAAAAATGCCTCCTGATGTCTAATATAATCAATGTATACTGCTGTATATTTGTTTTTCTTGTGGCCATTTCCTTTTCCTTAGTAATGTACAAATGTCACTTCTTGCGAAACTGATTCATTTTAGATAGTTGTTTTTAACAGTGTAAGGCTGGATTCACATTGGTCTGTTGCATAACGAGTGGTCCGTTGCATTGTGAGTGTGAACTGCAATGGACACTGGACATAGACTTTAATACAAAGCCTGCTTGCAGCGAGTTAGACTAACATGATCATTTACAACGCAGTACAATGAACAGGCCCATAGAACTGTATGGGCAGTGAGTTAATATGCAGAATTATTATGCAACCCAAATGAGTACTGTGAACTAGCCCTCAGAGTATTGCATGCAATTTAGGAACTCTAGGTTTTCTTAAAAAAAATATATGTATATAAATATATAAAAGTTAGTATAAAAAAAGAGAGATTGTGCTTTGTATGTGATACTTTTTCTATTTGCACTAACATTAGGAATTACCTTTTGAGAATAATACTTATCTGTACATAGGTGCTCTGCTTCCAAACTTTTACATTATGTAATATAAAAACACATTGGTCCTTCTTCAATTTACTTTTTCTCCTACGTTTTCTCCTAGGAGATCATTTTTCATCTTTTGGTTAAAAGAACTTTTATACACTCTGCAACTGAAACAATACCAAAAAGTAGGTGAAAAAGAACTATCAAATTATTGTGACTATTTTCTTGCTTCCTGGTTGCTTAAAAACATTTTACTGACAAGGTGAAACTATCACCAAGCAGAAAACTAAGGAGAAAAAGTTACAGACTATAAGACACACTTTTTCTTCCCCGTAACCTTGGAAGAAAAAGTGAGTGTATCTTATATTCAAAAGATACAGCAAAATCAATACAAAAAGATCTGTAGTGCACCCTGGTATTGCCAACAGAGGCAGTGGACGCTGCCAGGATTGGATAACAAGGTCTCCTGTCCCACAAGCAGCCATGGCTTCCAGTAGGGTCGCACTGAAGGACGGAGCACAGCTGTGATGGCTAGTAAGACGGACTCTTCACACAGCCAGAGACGTACCTATGTATGATGTGGGCACTTTACAAGTCCTGAGGCAGGTTATTCATTCTAAAGGGATGGTGAACAACATACCCTTATTCCTGTAGCTTAACCACTTTAGCTTTCAGGACATAGCTCCTACGTCCAAAAATGCATGCTGGACATAGGAGCTACATCCATGAAAAAAAAACTGAGCCACGGGGGTTTGCTGGGCCGAACCCCCGTTACCTTGGAGATCAATGAATGGGAACGCAGTTCCCATTCATTGATCTAAGTCCCATTAGAGCCATTGCTGGTTTCTATGCAGAAGACGCAATTGTTCTGTTACCCATCCCCTCTTCACTTCCTGTAAGCAAGAAGCCAAAACAAAAAAATTCACCAAGGCCATCTTGTGGCCAAATAGTAAAACTAAATCTGCATACATTTTTTTAAATTAATTGACACATTTTTCCATTTCAAATTAGCTGTATACCTCCCACACACCCAAAAATACTAAGATAAAATTTTTAATACAAAAAAAACAACAAAAACATAAATAGTTAACTAAGGGTCTGACATTTTGTAAAATGCATGTCAAGAGGGTATTACTATTATTTTTTAAATTATAAGCTTGTAAATAGCGATGGACGCAAAACTGAAAAGATGCACCTTTATTTCCAAATAAAATATTGTCTCCATACATTGTGATAGGGACATCATTTAAACGGTGTAATAAATGGGAAAAATGGGCAAATAAAATACGTGGGTTTTAATTATGGTAGCATATATTATTTTAAAGCCTTAGTGGCCGAAATCTGATAAATAATCAATTTTTTCAATTTTTTCTTTATTTTCCCATTTCCATCCCAAATGCATTTAGAATAAAATAGTTCTTAGCAAAATAGTTCTTAGCAAAAAACAAGTTATAGATCATTTTATTGTGATTAGTAGTGATAACGTTATTGGCGAATTAATGGGAGGTGAAAATTGCTTGGATTCATAAGGTGAAAAATCGCTAAAGGTTGAAGTGGTTAATGAGATAGCTAATATCCGCATTCAGTTGTGGTATACAAACATCCCTCGGCAGACTCTATGATACAATCAGGGTTATAGTGTGCCAATATTACTGCTATGCCACAACTAATAGAGATATTAATTTCCTTCAATCAGCACTTTTTGACCTAATATTACATTAAATTCTGGCATACAAGACTACTTTTTAACCCTTGAAAATCATCTGAAAAGTCAGGGGTTGTCTTATATGCCGGGTGTCATTGGTATGCCCTATCCTGTTACCGACTCTCAGATCTCTCTGCTGAGGATTGTAGTGAAACAGTGCAGGTGGACATGTGTGAGATCTGAGAGGCAGAGAAGGAGGTAAATAAGATACAAGGATAGGCCAGAAGGGTGAAAGAGGTGTGTTTTATGGGCACAGCATGATCTATTCTTCCATAATGCTCTGATAAACAGGTAGACAAGAAGAGCTGACCAATCCACTTGGAGACTAGAGATGGGCCGAACGGTTTGCCGGCGAACGGTTCCAGGCGAACTTTGGTGATTCGCGTTCGCCTGGAGCAGGCGAACTTTTGCGGAAGTTCGATTCACCCCATAATGCACTATGAGGGTCAACTTTGACCCTTTGCATCACAGTCAGCAGGCACATTGTAGCCATTCAGGCTACACTAAGCCTTGGAGCCCCACCCCCCCTTATATAGGGCAGGCTCGCTGGCCATGACACTCACTCGTGTGCCTGCTGCAAATAGACAGACTAGGGAGAGCTGCTGCAGATTTTTTCTCCTAGGGAAAGATTAGTTAGGCTCTTGGCTTGTTCCTGGCTGATTGTTATTGCTAAAATAGCACCCCTCAACAGCTCTTTTGAGAGCTTATGTTTTCCTGATGTGTTTTGTTTTGTGTGTGTTGCTCACTGACACTGACATAATACAGCCCTATCTGTTGCAGCTGGACCTTGGTAATTGTTATTACTGTGCTAGCCAGGCCCTGTCTAACTATCTATACTTGGACACCTACCTATGCCTACCTAACTACTGGGGCACCTACTTACCTATACGGGGACACCTACCTACCGACTTATACTAGGGGACTTACCTATGCCTATCTACCTATACTGGGACTCCTACCTATGCCTAGCTAACTACTGGGACTCCTAGCTATGCCTACCTACCTATACTGGGACTCCTACCTATGCTTAGCTAACTACTGGGACACCTACCTATGCCTACCTACCTATACTGGGTCTCCTACCTATGCCTAGCTAACTACTGGGACACCTACCTATGCCTACCTACCTATACTGGGTCTCCTACCTATGCCTAGCTAACTACTGGGACACCTATCTATGCCTACCTACATATACTGGGACTCCTACCTATGCCTAGCTAACTACTGGGACACCTACCTATGCCTATCTACCTATACTTGGTCTCCTACCTATGCCTAGCTAACTACTGAGGCACCTACCTATGCCTACCTACCTATACTGGGACTCCTACCTATGCCTACCTACATACAAGAAGATAATAAGGTCGTTGCTTCATTGAGGATAGACCAAATTTGATCAGCTGGACAGTCACTGTTGTTCTATCATTGAGCTACCACAGCCTGGCGACCATATGGGCTTGAAAACCGCCACGGCCTACACTCTGGCCACGGTGCGCATCAGTCCAGCACGGCCGTCACTACGCAAACAGCTGTTTGCGGTGCGCTACACAGTGAGTTTGGTGTGTCAGTGTGAAGCAGAAGTCTAATTACACTCCCTGATTGATGTATACACATGCAAGATGTTTGAAAGCACTTTAGGCCTGCAATTTAGCATTCAATGTGATTTCTGCCCTTAAAACGCTGCTTTGCGTCACATCCAGATTTTTCCCCGGGACTTTGGCCATGTATCCCACTCCGCCATGCCCCCCTCCAGGTGTTAGACCCCTTGAAACATCTTTTCCATCACTTTTGTGGCCAGCATAATTTTTTCTATTTTTCAAAGTTCGCATCCCCATTGAAGTCTATTGCGGTTCGCAAACTTTTCCGCGAACCGAACCTTCCGCGAAGGTTTCGCGAACGGGGTTCGTTAACCTAAAATCAGAGGTTCGGCCCATCTCTATTGGAGACAGGTAGAGCTGATCAATCCACTTAGGGAGAGGGAGAGTTGACCAATCCAACCAGTCAATTGCCTATATACTGTTATATACTGGGTACCACACACAGTACAGCACCAGTAGAATACTGTTCATACATAGCATCAGTATATGATTTTTGTTTTAATTTTATTTGGTGTGCATTGGAAGAGGTGTTGTCTTATACGGCGAGCACATCCCAAACTCTATAGTTTAACTGGAAAAGTTGGGGGGTCGTCTTATATGCCCAGTCTTATACGACGGAATATACGGTATCTGGCAAAAATTGTTTCAGAGTGTGCAGGGAGGCACCACTTGCCCATCCTGCTGCCATTACTCCTCTCCCCCTTACTACTGCCGCTATCCTTTTCTCCTGTAGCTGCCGATCACGGAAGCCACCATTAACATCTCCGGGTTCTCCTTGCTCATGGCCTCCCTCCACTTCCTGCTCAGTGCCCTGGCACATGCCCGCACAAGATTTGTGATTCCAGGGTACAAGTGCTGCTGGGGTTGCGCATGGGCCAAGGGTGAGTAGGAAGTATGGAGGAGGCCACAAGGCATGGATATCCCAGAGGTGTATAGCAGCAGCTGCAGTGATCAGCAGCTATGGGAGAAGAGGTTTGCATTTACAGTGGATGGAGCAAGAGGGAGATGAGAGTGGTGGCAGGTTCAGGTGTAGTATTGAGGTGTTAGTGCAGTGCAGTGTAGTGTTAGTGCATTAAAGTGTAGTGTAGTGCAGTATAGTGTTAGTGCAGTGCAATAGTGTTGGTGGAGTGCAGTGTAGTGTAGTGCATTGCTGTGTAGCTTTGTTGGAAGGGCAGCAGGGATTAGTGTAGTGTAGCTGGTCAGTATAGTGTAGAAGATAGAGTAGCTTAAAGACAGTTTGGGTGGAAAGAAAATTCCATACGACACTCCTGCACTACAGACTCACTCGGTTAAGTAATTTTTCCCCCCTGAATTTTCCCTCTAAACCTAGGTTCATCTTATAGTCCAGAACATCTTATAGTCTGAAATATATGGTAATTGTATACAAGTGTAAAAAGTTTGAATCAGGATGCCTAAGATGAGACTTAAAGTGTTTATACACCATACATTTTTATTTCAATGTTTACTGAAGGGAGAGGTATTTGAAGGCTGCTATATGTATTTCCATTTAAATAATACCAGTTGCCTGGCTATCCTGCTGAACTTCTGCTTCCAGATACTTTTAGCCATAGACCATGAACAAGCATGCAGCAGATCAGATGTTTCTGGCATTATTATCAGATCGGACAAGATTAGCTGCATGCTTGTTTCTGGTGTTATGCAGATACTACTGCAGTGAGTCAAATAAACCAACAGGGCTGCCAGGCAACTGGTACTGCTTAAAAGGAAATAAAATGGCAGCCTCCATTTACCTCTCACTTCAGTTGTCCTTTAACCACTTGAGGACCGCCCCCAGCCGATGGGCGGCGGCAAAGTCCAGGCCCAAACGACCGCAATACGCCCATCGGCGGGGGCGGCTGCGGGAGTGGCTATGCGGCGATCGCGTCATTCGTGACGCGATCAGCCGCCGGGGACTGGCTCCGCCCACCGCTCGTAGTAACCCGCCGGCCGTTCGGAAGCGCCGGCGGGTTACTAGCACCCGGATCGCCGCTGCACATATGTATAATAGGCTTTGTAATGTATACAAAGCCTATTATACTGGCTGCCTCCTGCCCTGGTGGTCCCAGTGTCCGAGGGACCACCAGGGCAGGCTGCAGCCACCCTAGTCTGCACCCAAGCACACTGATTTCCCCCCCCCTGCCCCCTGATCGCCCACAGCACCCCTCAGACCCCCCCCCCTGCCCACCCCCCAGACCACTGTTTGCACCCAGTCACCCCCCTAATCACCCATCAATCACTCCCTGTCACTATCTGTCAACGCTATTTTTTTTTTATCCCCCCCACTGCCCCCTCCTGATCACCCCCCACCCCTCAGATTCTCCCCAGACCCCCCCCCCAGACCCCCCCCCCCCGTAGACCCCCCCCCCGTGTACTATATGCATCTATCCCCCCTGATCACCTGTCAATCACCTGTCAATCACCCGTCAATCACCCGTCAATCACCCCCTGTCACTGCCACCCATCAATCAGCCCCTAACCTGCCCCTTGCGGGCAATCTGATCACCCCCCCACACCAATAGATCGCCCGCAGATTCGACATCAGATCACCTCCCAAATCCATTGTTTACATCTATTCTCTCCTCTAAACACCCACTAATTACCCATCAATCACCCATCAATCACCCCCTATCACCACCTGTCACTGTTACCCATCAGATTAGACCCTAATCTACCCCTTGCGGGCACCCAATCACCCACCCACACGCTCAGATTGCCCTCAGACCCCCCTTATCAATTCGCCAGTGCAATATTTACATCTGTTATTCCCTGTAATAACCCACTGATCACCTGTCAATCACCTATCAATCACCCCCTGTCACTGCCACCCATCAATCACCCCCTGTCACTGCCACCCATCAATCAGCCCCTAACCTGCCCCTTGCGGGCAATCTGATCACCCACCCACACCAATAGATCGCCCGCAGATCCGACATCAGATCACCTCCCAAGTGCAGTGTATAAATCTCTTCTCTCCTCTAAACACCCACTAATTACCCATCAATCACCCCCTATCACCACCTGTCACTGTTACCCATCAGATTAGACCCTAATCTGCCCCTTGCGGGCACCCAATCACCCGCCCACACGCTCAGATTGCCCTCAGACCCCCCCCCCTTATCAATTCGCCAGTGCAATATTTACATCTGTTATTCCCTGTAATAACCCACTGATCACCTGTCAATCACCTATCAATCACCCCCTGTCACTGCCACCCATCAATCACCCCCTGTCACTGCCACCCATCAATCAGCCCCTAACCTGCCCCTTGCGGGCAATCTGATCACCCACCCACACCAATAGATCGCCCGCAGATCCGACATCAGATCATCTCCCAAGTGCAGTGTTTACCTCTCTTCTCTCCTCTAAACACCCACTAATTACCCATCAATCACCCCCTATCACCACCTGTCACTGTTACCCATCAGATTAGACCCTAATCTGCCCCTTGCAGGCACCCAATCACCCGCCCACACGCTCAGATTGCCCTCAGACCCCCCCTTATCAATTCGCCAGTGCAATATTTACATCTGTTATTCCCTGTAATAACCCACTGATCACCTGTCAATCACCTATCAATCACCCCCTGTCACTGCCACCCATCAATCACCCCCTGTCACTGCCACCCATCAATCACCCCCTGTCACTGCCACCCATCAATCAGCCCCTAACCTGCCCCTTGCGGGCAATCTGATCACCCACCCACACCAATAGATCGCCCGCAGATCCGACATCAGATCACCTCCCAAGTGCAGTGTTTACCTCTCTTCTCTCCTCTAAACACCCACTAATTACCCATCAATCACCCCCTATCACCACCTGTCACTGTTACCCATCAGATTAGACCCTAATCTGCCCCTTGCGGGCACCCAATCACCCGCCCACACGCTCAGATTGCCCTCAGACCCCCCCCTTATCAATTCGCCAGTGCAATATTTACATCTGTTATTCCCTGTAATAACCCACTGATCACCTGTCAATCACATATCAATCACCCCCTGTCACTGCCACCCATCAATCACCCCCTGTCACTGCCACCCATCAATCACCCCCTGTCACTGCCACCCATCAATCAGCCTCTAACCTGCCCCTTGCGGGCAATCTGATCACCCACCCACACCAATAGATCGCCCGCAGATCCGACATCAGATCACCTCCCAAGTGCAGTGTTTACATCTCTTCTCTCCTCTAAACACCCACTAATCACCCATCAATCACCCCCTATCACCACCTGTCACGGTTACCCATCAGATTAGACCCTAATCTGCCCCTTGCGGGCACCCAATCACCCGCCCACACCTCAGAACGTCCTCAGACCCCAGCCCTGATCACCTCGCTAGTGCATTGCTTGCATCTATTTCCCCCCTCTAATCACACCTTGAGACACCCATCAATCACCTCCTGTCACCCCCTAGCACACCTACCCATCAGATCAGGCCCTAATTTGCCCTGTGTGGGCTCCTGATCACTCGGCCAAACCCTCAGATCCCCCTCAGACCCCCTTCCGATCACCTCCCCAGTGCATTGATTGCATCTATTTTCCCCTCTAACCGCCCCCTGAGACACCCATCAATCACCTCCTGTCACCCCCCTAGCACTCCTATCCATCAGATCAGGCCCAAAACATCCTGTCATCTAAGAGGCCACCCTGCTTATGAAAGGTTCCACAAAATTTGCCCCCTCATAGACCACCTGTCATCAAAATTTGCAGATGCTTATACCCCTGAACAGTCATTTTGAGAAATTTGGTTTCCAGACTACTCACAGTTTTGGGCCCGTAAAATGCCAGGGCAGTATAGGAACCCCACAAGTGACCCCATTTTAGAAAGAAGACACCCCAAGGTATTCTGTTAGGTGTATGATGAGTTCATAGAAGATTTTATTTTTTGTCACAAGTTAGCGGAAATTGATATGTATTTTTTTTTTTTCACAAAGTGTCATTTTCCGCTAACTTGTGACAAAAAAAAAAATCTTCTATGAACTCACCATACTCCTAACAGAATACCTTGGGGTGTCTTCTTTCTAAAATGGGGTCACTTGTGGGGTTCCTATACTGCCCTGGCATTTTAGGGGCCCTAAACCGTGAGCAGTAGTCTAGAATCCAAATGCCTCAAAATGACCTGTGAATAGGACGTTAGGCCCCTTAGCGCACCTAGGTTGCAAAAAAGTGTCACACATGTGGTATCGCCGTACTCAGAAGAAGTAGTATATTGTGTTTTGGGGTGTATTTTTACACATACCCATGCTGGGTGGGAGAAATCTCTCTGTAAATGGACAATTGTGTGTAAAAAAAATCAAACAATTGTCATTTACAGAGATATTTCTCCCACCCAGCATGGGTATGTGTAAAAATACACCCCAAAACACATTATACTACTTCTCCTGAGTACGGCGGGACCACATGTGTGGCACTTTTTTGCACCCTAAGTGCGCTAAGAGGCCCAAAGTCCAATGAGTACCTTTAGGATTTCACAGGTCATTTTGCGACATTTGGTTTCAAGACTACTCCTCACGGTTTAGGGCCCCTAAAATGCCAGGGCAGTATAGGAACCCCACAAATGACCCCATTTTAGAAAGAAGACACCCCAAGGTATTCCGTTAGGAGTATGGTGAGTTCATAGAAGATTTTATTTTTTGTCACAAGTTAGCGGAAAATGACACTTTGTGAAAAAAAACAATTAAAATCAATTTCCGCTAACTTGTGACAAAAAAAAAATCTTCTATGAACTCACCATCCTCCTAACGGAATACCTTGGGGTGTCTTCTTTCTAAAATGGGGTAATTTGTGGGGTTCCTATACTGTCCTGGCATTTTAGGGGCCCTAAACCGTGAGGAGTAGTCTTGAAACGAAATTTCTCAAAATGACCTGTGAAATCCTAAAGGTACTCATTGAACTTTGGGCCCCTTAGCGCAGTTAGGGTGCAAAAAAGTGCCACACATGTGGTATCGCCGTACTCAGGAGAAGTAGTATAATGTGTTTTGGGGTGTATTTTTCCACATACCCATGCTGAGTGGCAGAAATATCTCTATAAATAGACAATTGTGTGTAAAAAAAATAAAACAATTGTCATTTACGGAGATATTTCTCCCACCCAGCATGAGTATGTGTAAAAATACACCCCAAAACACATTATACTACTTCTCCTGAGTACGGCAATACCACATGTGTGGCACTTTTTTGCAGCCTAACTGCGCTAAGGGGCCAAAAGTCCAATGAGCATCTTTAGGCTTTACAGGGGTGCTTACAATTAGGCACCCCCCAAAATGCCAGGACAGTGAACACACCCCACAAATGACCCCATTTTGGAAAGTAGACACTTCAAGGTATTCAGAGAGGAGCATAGTGAGTCTGTGGCAGATTTCATTTTTTTTTGTCGCAAGTTAGAAGAAATGGAAACTTTTTTTTTTTCTTTTTTTTGTCAGAAAGTGTCATTTTCCGCTAACTTGTGACAAAAAATAAAATCTTCTATGAACTCACCATGCCTCTCACTGAATACTTTGGAATGTCTTCTTTCCAAAATGGGGTCATTTGGGGGGTATTTGTACTATCCTGGAATTTTAGCCCCTCATGAAACCTGACAGGTGCGCAGAAAAGTCAGAGATGCTTGAAAATGGGAAAATTCACTTTTGGCACCATAGTTTGTAAACGCTATAACTTTTACCCAATCCAATAAATATACACTGAATGGTTTTTTTTTTATCAAAGACATGTAGCAGAATAACTTTCGCGCTCAAATGTATAGGAAATTTTACTTTATTTGAAAAATGTCAGCACAGCAAGTTAAAAAAGTCATTTTTTTGCCAAAATTCATGTCTTTTTTGATGAATATAATAAAAACTAAAACTCGCAGCAGCAATCAAATAGCAGCAAAAGAAAGCTGTATTAGTGACAAGAAAAGGAGGTAAAATTCATTTAGGTGGTAGGTTGTATGACCGAGCAATAAACCGTGAAAGCTGCAGTGGTCTGAATGGAGAAAAAGGCTCTGGTCCTTAAGGGGCGAAAAGACTGTGGTCCTGAAGTGGTTAAATTCAATCAACTTTCTTGACTGATTGCATTGTGTTAAAAATTAAACCAAGGCACTATACAATATTTCATTTATCTAAAAGATTATCAGAACTTTCTGTAACAGTTGATGGATTACTCATTAATATTTCAAGAAAATGTATAATTTTACTTAATCAAACAAATCAAAATTAAAAAAAACAAAAACAAACAAACAAACAAACATATATAATCAAATCAAATGCGTTTTCACATAAAGTGTCAACTTTTCATCCTCTGTTTAAATAACCTTCCGGCACTCAGCAATTGAAAGAGTACGCATGGGGAAAAGTACCGTCAAAATTACTTTGAGGATTTTTTTCCTTGCTGGTGACTTAAAGGGCATTTTATTGATAGGAAGTGAAAATATCATCTAGGAAAAACCTTCTGAGAAAAAGTGAATTGAATAAGGTCATCTTAAGTTTTAAAGGGACTCTGAGCACCTCTCATTGGCGTGCCTTTAAGACTCCGACCAGTACTGCAAAGTACTTAAAGATGCATACCTTTCTGTAGCTTGTGCTCTCCTCTTTCATTTGACAGCCTGAATAGCCATTCTACACCAAATAGTTTCGATTTCAATTTAAAAATTGCACAGCCATCTTGGCTATGGTATAACTTCCGGGTCACCAATGTCTTCTCTGTTAGAGAAGTGCATCACTGAATGAAGCAGGAAGAGGAAATGACACGCATGGCCATTGCAAAAGGCTCCTTCAGAGGGGTCATAGCACGACTGTTGGAAGTCGCCAGGCTTAAAGGCATGCCCATGAGAGGTGCTCGGAGTCCCTTTAAAGGGAACCCAAGGTGAGAGTGATAAAGAGATTGACATATTTATTTCCTTTTAACCAATGCATATTGACTGGCTGTCCTGAGTGCTGATCCTGTATCTCTAATATTTTTGGCTACATGCCCTTAAAGGGAACCTTAACTGAGAGGGATATGGATGTTTCCTTTTAAACAATACCAGTTGCTTGGCAGTCCTGCTGATCTCTTTGGTTGCAATAGTGGCTGAATCACACACCTGAAACAAGCATGCAGCTAATCCAGTCTGACTTGAGTCAGATCACCTGATCTGCATGCTTGTTGATGGGCTGTGACTAAAAGTATTACAGACACAGGATCAGCAGGAGAGGCAACTGGTATTATTTTAAGAGGAAAAATCCATATCCTTCTCAGTTTAGTAGTAGCAGTAGGGTATTGTACCGTGTTAGCCATCAGTAAAAGCAAGAAGTTTTAAATCAGGATGATACCATTTATTGGCTAACTAAAAATGAATAAAAATAAGCAAGCTTTCGGCCTTGCAGCCTTCGTCGGGCTTATATCCTGTTAGTTTGCAGGCTGGTGGTACAGACAGCTATATACATGCAACATCAAAAGGGAAAACAGATATTTTTTTCAAGCATAAACACATGTGATTAAGATGCCTTAATTCAAACAGACCATCTAAATGGGGTTAGAAGTTGTTAGCTGAGATAAGGATCCTTGTTTACTCCATGCTCACAGTCCTGGGATTAGGATTGACCCAGGGGTATCGTAAATTCTTAGTTCACAAATTCAGCTAGAATGGCTGAAAAAGTTCAAATATCATCAGCCTCATACCAATATAAAATGTTGTTGTCCTTATTCAAACCCTTCTCCACAGCTTTGAACCAATTTATACATTTTGTTTCTGCTATTAATGGATCATTTGAAGTTTTGAAGCCACCCTTCAGGGCAGTGACTAAGAATTTACGATACCTCTGGGTCAATCCTAATCCCAGGTCTGTGAGCATGGAGTAAACAAGGATCCTTATCTCAGGTAACAAACTCTAACCCCATTTAGATGGTCTGTTTGAATTAAGGCATCTTAATGACATGTATTTTTGCTTGAAAAAAATATCTTTTTTCCCTTTTGATGTTGCATGTATATAGCTGTCTGTACCACCAGCCTGCAAACTAACAGGATATAACCCCAACGAAGGCTGCAAGGCCGAAAGCTTGCTTATTTTTATTCATTTTAAGTTAGCCAATAAATGGTATCATCCTGATTTAAAACTTCTTGGTTCTCAGTTTAGGTTCCCTTTAAAAAGCATGCAGATCAGGTGCTCTGACTCAAGTCTGATTGGATTAGTCACATGCTTGTTTCTCAATTGTGACTTAGACACTACTGATGCCAGAAAATCAACAAGACTGCCAGGCAATTGGTATTGTGTAAATTAAAAAAAAGGAAAGAGAAAGTATAGGGCGGGTGCATAGAGTTCAATACGAATTATACAGGCCGTTTTACACCCAGTGAACGGTCGCTATTTGCACGTTCACAAGTAACACACGAGCAGTGACCATTCACCAGGAACCGTTCGCCAACAAAGATGTTCAGCAATTCCTACTCTGTATGTCAGTCAACATTAATAAGTCTTTCCCGTTGGGGTGAACACGGCAGCAACCCCAGGACCACTCCATGCTGATTGGCAAGAATGGCTTCCTATAGGGCTTGCAGGAGATTGCATGAGCTAATGCGCGCATCTCCGCTCTGATGACCGACCTCCACTCTGCCCTGCCTTCAGTCTTCCAGCGGTGATCGCCGCTCGGAGACTGTTAGACGGAGAAACCGCCATCTAATAACCCTGTACAGCACTGCGATCTACGGCAGTGATGTACTGGGGACAGCGGTGTGACATGGCTGTCCCATGTAGAGGCCGGGAAGTGATCCGCTGTCATAGCCTAAAGCCTATGACAGACGATTACGCTGATTACGCTAAATTTAAAAAATAAAGAAAACAAATTGGCAAGTTAAATAAAAAATAATCAAATAAATATGTATTTAAAAATAAATAAACATTGGGGGAGCGATCAGACTCCACCAACAGAAAGCTCTATTGGTGGGGAGGAGAGAAAAGGAGGGGGGGGGGGAATCACTTGTGTGCTGAGTTGTGTGGCCCTGCAGCGAGGCCTTGAAGCTGCAGTGGCCCATTTAATAAAAAAATGCCTGGTCACTAAAGGGGATTAACACTGCGGTCCTCAAGTGATTAAATTAGGTGCAGATAACCAGACCAATTTCTCCTCTTTGGGCTGGATGCACAGTGTTTATGCACTGTTTATGATTTCCCAAAAGAATTTCAAATTTTGATTTATCAGACCACAATTTTGCACTTTATAACCTTGATATAAGGTATTTTCAAAACTATAGAAGGTACACTTCCAAAATAATTCATTAATCATCACCTTATTGCATAAAAGCAAATTGTGGTTAATCACAGTATATGTATCTCACCAAGCTATAAAACAATTCATAGCTGCAAGCCAGCGAAATTGGTGGCCAGGATATAACCTCCTGAAGCAACTTGCAAAGTCTCTCTAAGCACAGCATAAAACAGGTTTTTTTATATAACATGCCATTACAACAAGCATGGAAACTTAAGTTTAATGTTTATCTTATATAAAGCCAGAGGATACACCCACTCACAATACACAAATAACCGTGCAAAATAAAGTACATGCTATATAGCAATGCTGATATTTTCTTATTAAAATCGTTTTTTTCCCTTTGTGTTATTATATTGTCTATAATCCGTGCAGAAAAGGCAGTGTGGCATTGGCAATCGTATACAACATAACGGGGAACCCTAAAATAGAAAAAGGGTACCGCTGCAAATACCAAACGACCACCCATACAGGAGCAAAGACATTGTGACCAAATATATGTAGAAAAAGGAAGCCCAGCTTAAAAGTCCAATTTTTATTGTGACAACTATGAACACATAAAAAAAAAGCTAATATGTATCGGAGCAGACATGGCTCCTTAACCACTTGCCGACCGCACGCTTATACCGTGCGTCGGCAAAGTGGCAGCTGCAGGACCAGCGACGCAGTACTGCGTCGCCAGCTGCAGGCTGATTAATCAGGAAGCAGCCGCTCGCGCGAGCGGCTGCTTCCTGTCAATTCACGGCGGGGGGCTCCGTGAATAGCCTGCGGGCCGCCGATGGCGGCTCGCAGGCTAAATGTAAACACAAGCGGAAATAATCTGCTTTGTTTACATTGTACGGCGCTGCTGCGCAGCAGCGCCGTAAGGCAGATCGGCGATCCCCGGCCAATCAGCGGCCGGGGATCGCCGCCATGTAACAGGGGACGTCCTGTCACTGGCTGCACAGGACGGATAGCATCCTGTGCAGCCCCGATCACCGGGGGGACAGGTAGGAGAGGGAGGGGGGTGAATGTCGCCACGGAGGGGGGCTTTGAGGTGCCCCCCCCCCGCAACTAGCCTGCCCACCAGAGCGATCAGACCCCCCCCTGCACACCATCCCCATAGGGGGGAAAAAAGGGGGGCGATCTGATCGCTCTGCATGAAACCTGATCTGTGCTGGGGGCTGCAGAGCCCACCCAGCACAGATCACAAAAAATAACGCTGGTCCTTAAGGGGGGGTAAAGGGTGGGTCCTCAAGTGGTTAATCATAGCTACAGTCCATAGTTGTCACAATAAAAATTGGACTTTTATTCTCGACCCTATGGTGTAGGTGAACATCCTTTTTCTACACAACAGGAAACCCTTTGTTTTTTCAGTCAGAAGAAGCAGCCGAACCAGATTATTTACTTGAGCATGATTATCCCATAAAATAAGAATAATATTAAAAAAACCAACGCCCAACTCTTCTGTACAAAATGTAGTTAGCAGGATACATTAGTCTGAAGATTAACTAGATACAATAATACAATTAAAGATATTTCATGGGCAGTGTCCTACTGCTGATAAGAAAAGTACCTTATCGAAGTATTGATGTGCTATCCCTTTTAAGAGCCTATGACCTGTGGCCTCATGATGGATCTTTGTGTACCCAAAGGATAATCAAGAAACCAATATGCATTGCAAAACTTTTCTTAAGGTGCCCATACACTGCCTCGATTTCCCGCCGATAGACAGCTGTGAATTAGATAATGCAAACGCGGACCGATCAACTAATTTCCAGCCGAAATCGATCAATTCCTTCAATCTGTCCAGGTGGAAAATGTTGTTCGATTGCCGGCGAGTCAGGAGCGTGTCGTTAGCGGCGTTTGATACGGCGATGACCAACGCAGCAATACAACACTTGTCCAGCTGGCACGAGTACCCGGGTCCCCGCTGTCTCTCACTTCTTCTGGCATTTTCTCTTCACTTCCTGTCCCATCCTGTGAGAAAGCAAAGTTCAAACAGTAGAGGGCACTCTACTGTTTGAACTTTCTGCTTGTGACAGGACGGGACAGGAAGTGAAGAAGATGGAGTACGCTGGAAGAAATGAGACTGCGGGGACCCGCGGAATTGTGCTAGCGGACAGGTAATGTATTGCGGCTGGCCAGAGGAGCAGGCGGCAGCGAGCAGGCGGTAGTTCCACAGGTTGTGAATCGATTTCAAACTGAAATCTATTCAAAATCTGTATGCAGTGAATGGGCAGCCATTGTCTTCCTTTATTAATGCAAAAACCTCCACACTTGAGATTTCTCTTCAATAGCAATAACTATATTGAATATAAAAAATACAAAAATCATCCAATCAATATTTCCACAAAATTGCTTAAAGTGTTCCACTCTAAGAAAATTGAAAGAATCTTAAAAGATGCTTCTATATACTGTATACCTCAAAAGATCCTGGAAGAAAATACAAAAATCAATGTGCTATGATAATTTCTAGCATAAAAACAAAACAAAACACAAAACAAAAAAAGCAAACCAACCTTAAGGATTCAATTTCACTAACACCACTGGTTGTATTTAGTAAAGCACCTAGCCTTCAAAGCATATAAAATCCCCACCACTGAAACCAAGGAGTATGTTTTCAGACATGACTGGATTTTTCAGATATAAAAGATGTTTTGGTTGCAGAGCATCTACCACGATGCCTAGGACGTATAATCAATCTAATCGTAAAACTACAGGACTACACTTTGCAAGAAATTCTTCAATTATAACAGCTTTTACGTTATCTACTTGTTGGGATGATGGAACATAAATTAAAAAAATGCCTCTACAGACATGTCTACAACATTAGCAAGGGAGAAGAAGACCACTCCATTCCAAATCATTTGAAGAGTGTGCTGAGTGAGGAGCCAACTAGGCTCAAATATACAATTACTGACCAGTTAAAAAACAACTGGTAAGTGGTAAGGTCAAAATAGGGACCATGAGCTCTTAAAGCTTGAAACTAATGGATTTACATGTTGAAAACTATGAGACCACATGGATTGAATCATTATGTTAATTTAAATTGCTTTTTAGATAACTCTTAGATGTATCTTAAGGTGGCCACACACCATACCATTTTTTAAATATCCGCCTCCCAATAAGCACCACGTGCTCCTTTGTTTAAAGATAGAAAATAAGAGAAACATTTAAAACTATACCAGACGACTTCAGGATCCTATCCAATACTTTTCACAGCAATATCCCCTCAAAAAACTGCATTTGAACACTGGACATCTTCCGTTATACAAATATACCTCTAACCTCCGCATTAGAGTTCCCTCTCTGGCCGCAAACTACATAGCAATATTTTAGGAACGGTTAAATAACGGTTAAACAGTTAAATTATCCAATAAATTCTCTATCACCATCTTGTGGCAAGACAGCAATGTTACAGCATGTAGAGGATAAGAGCCCATGGCCCATATGCAATTCACTTTTTCACCTGTGTTTTCTCCTAGGTGATATTTTTAAACTTGTCAATAAAATGCCTTTTAAGCCCCCAGAAGGCAAGAAAATGATGAAAATAATTTTGATAGTACTTTTTCACCAACTTTTTGGTACTTTTTTAGTTGAAAAGTGCTGGAAAGTTATTTAAAATCAAAGATGAAAAATTATCTCCTAGGTGAAAACTCGGGTGAAAAAGAGAATTGCATATGGCCCCATATGAATTGTCTTTTTCTCCTGCATTTTCTCTTAGGTGATATACTGTATTTATACCTTGTCATAAAATGCTTTGTAAACCAACAGCAAGCAAGAAAATGCTGAAAATAATTTTGATAGTACTTTTTCACCAACTTTTAGGTACTTTTTCAATTGTAAAATGCAAAAAAAAGTTATTTTAAAGAGACAATGAAAATGATCTCCCTGGAGATAACTCGGGAGAAATAGTTAATTGCATATGGGCCAAAGTCTCTATTGCCATCGTGTGCAGAGCCAGGACAAGGTCCTCCAGCACCCAAGGCTGAGACACCAAAGTGTGCCCCTCCATCCCCGCCACCCGAGCCATCAAACACTGATTGCTATTAGATTAAGAGGCGCCACAGGGCCCACAACCTCCCCAACACCTTAATATCTAGTTATCTGGCTTGCAGTCACTGCCATATATCCCCTTTTCTTATTTCTTTCTGCTTCAAACACAATTAGGAATGACAGCTAAATGAATTCTGCGCCCCCTCCTACACTGCGCCCTGAGGCTGGAGCCTCTCCAGCCTATGCCTCGGCCCGGCCCTGATCGTGTGAAAAAAACTTAAAAAAATGTACAATATGATTTTTTTTCTTCTAATATTTCAAAGTTAAAAGGATTAATTGGAACAATCAAATATAAAAACATGAAAATGCTTGATATAGATCTAACGTTCCACTTTCAAAACTATAAAGGACAATATATTGCATTTATTTAGTGGCTATAAAAGGTTTACATTAATGCCATACTCTGCATTAAGTCCCCTAAAGATCAGTGTGTCCAATCTAAAAATCCATTTTGTTTCTCTCTTCAAAAATTCTGACTCTTTATTAGATACTCTCCAAGAAAATGTAACTGTCTCTATAACCCAATATTTCAAAAGCATAAAATGTAAATTATGAAATTTAACAAAAAATGTTTTGAAACGGAATGTGTCAATAGAACTTTTTTTTAATGTAGACAATGTTCAAAGAAGTTCATTTCATAGTCTGTCCCACATATTGAGGGCTACAAGGGCACGCCAAAAAATATATTACATATTCTGTATTAAAGGTACTGAATTTTTTGTTTTTTTATTGTACTCCAGTTTATTTTGATACAGAATCTAAGAATTTCCCTTGCTCATGCTTACTATGCTTACAACCATAGCAGTCTCTACATCTCAAAAATCTGTAAGTCAAACTGCTCTTAACTTATGGTTAATTTATTACACTCTTAACAAGTTTATCCTTCAAAGAAGGGTCTTCCCTGAAAACCATTTCTGATTAAAAATGACCTAAATGTTTATCCTTTTTGACAAATTGGCAAGGTTGGTTTAATATGCCCCTTGGTTCCTTGTGTTGTGTATTATTCCATTTTATAACATGGTATAATACACAACAAAACAAAGAAGGGGACTTAATGCAGAGTATAAAATTAATTGCATTATAGCCACTTATTCTATTAAAATACTTTGTTTCTAATAGTTTTGAAAGAAAGGGGGAGGTTAGATCTGTATCAAGATAGAATTTTCATGATTTTATATTTAATTGATCCATTTAATTTATTTTAACTTTGAAATATTGGGAAAAAAATCATGTTGTAATGTTAAGTTTTCTAGACAAGATGGCGATAGAGATTCTATTTATTTTCTACATGCTGTAATATTGCTGTCTTGCCACAAGAGGGTGAAAGAGAATTATTATTTTTTTAATCCCTCCTAAAGGACGTTGGCCAGAGAGGGATCTCAATGACTACTGGACATCCTCTGGTATAGTTTTAAATGTTTTCCTTGTTTTGTATTTGTAAACAAAGGAGCATGTTGCACTTTTTGGAAGGGCAGATATGGGATGGCCTTTATGCATACAAACATCAGTTCGGCACTCCACGGGCACAGGGCGGCTGCAGGGGGCTGGTCGAAGCCCAGGTAATTGAAACTCTAGCATTTTTTTCAGTTGAGGATCACTTTAAGTTAAAACCTGTCAAAAATGACAGGCTTTGGACAAGTCCTTATCCTCATGGAAGATTCTCAGGCAGTTTAACTAAGAAAAAAAAATCATGAGTTACCAGCCAGCCTCCCTACTGACTTGCACACTATTTTGGCAGTTGGAATGAGCAATTACCATTCAAGAAATGATTTTGAAAGCAAAGAAATCCATGAAATCCCCCATGAGGAAATGGTCTAATCCAAAATCTGTCAGTTCTGTCAGATGTTAACTGTTTACTTTTTCCACTGAAGAGGCCAGTCATTTCTTTGACTCCAATCTCCTTTAAAAGGATAAAAATATATAACTGTAAAATTATAAACATCCCGTTGGGGATACTTACGTCAGGAGAGGGAAGCCCAAAGGCACCTGGTGCACCAGGCTGACCAGCAAGTCACCTAAAGCGCTGTCTGGGGGGGGGATGTAGGGGGGACCACTGCCACCCCTTGACAGATGGTGTGTGTTCCCAGGTGGTGAACTGGCTTGCGGTGTCTAGTAGACACCGCACCAGTTCACCGGCAATAGCCCACAGCTCATCTCTCCAGCCTGCGGAGTCTGTGGGTTCCAGCAGGCAGAGCAGGGCTACAGGAAAATGGTGTCCAAAGCCCTGCACTGGAGACTATTTGGGTCTCCAGTGCAGGACTTCGGGTGCCATTTTTCTGTAGCCCTGCTCTTCCTGGCAGCGCGGGAGTTTTGCAACAGGACTTGCTGCACTGAAGATCATCAAGAGAGCTATGGGCCAGAAGCCTGGAGAGGAGTCTTCTGCCAGGTGAGTAAATGTTTTTTTACAGGTGTAGTACCAGGGCTATTAGGGGGAACTAATGGGGGGAGGATAAAATAGGAGCCCTGCCTATGTGTATTTTCTGATGAAAGCTCTCCACAGTACGTGTATTTTCTGGTGAAACGCTTCCGCAATACATGTATTTTCTGGAGAAACTATGCTGCAATAAATATATTTTCTGGTGAAACGCTGCCGAATTACGATTATTTTCTGGTGAAATTGTCGCGTTATGATTATTTTCTGGTGAAAGTCTGCCGCATTATGATTATTTTCTGAAAAACGCTGCCACAATAGTGTATTTTCTGGTGAAATGTTGACTCATTACGATTATGTTCTGATGAAACGCTGCCGCATTATGATTATTTTCTGGTGAAACACTGCCACATTATAATTATTTTCATGGGGCGATGCCACAGGTTTTCCTGCCTGGAGTGACAAAATGGCTAGAGGCGTCCCTGGGGAAGCCTCTGGATCCTAACGAGGCTTCTCCCATCCTCCTCTGTCCCACAGTGGCAGAGCTAGTTTTTTGTGCTTAACCAGCTGAGCGGTCTGGACGAGCTCAGCTCGTCCAACACCGCCAGCGGCTGCCGCTCAGGCCCTGCTGGGCCGATTTTAATGAAATAAAAAGCAGCACACGCAGCCGGCACTTTGCCAGCCGCGTGTGCTGCCTGATCGCCGCTGCAGCGCGGCGATCCGCCGCGTGCAGCGGCGAAAGAGGGTCCCCCCAGCCGCCCGAGCCCAGCGTAGCCGGAACAAACAGTTCCGGCCAGCGCTAAGGGCTGGATCGGAGGCGGCTGACGTCAGGACGTCGGCTGACGTCCATGACGTCACTCCGCTCGTCGCTATGGCGACGATGTAAGCAAAACAAGGAAGGCCGCTCATTGCGGCCTTCCTTGTTTATTATGGGCGCCGGAGGCGATCGGAAGAACGCCTCCGGAGCGCCCTCTAGTGGGCTTTCATGCAGCCAACTTTCAGTTGGCTGCATGAAATAGTTTTTTTTTTATTTAAAAAAAACCCTCCCGCAGCCACCCTGGCGATTTAATCCGCAAGCCAGGGTGGTTAATAAAGAAACTAAATAAAGATATTTTTTACAAACCTAGCAAAAAGATAGATACAACTTTTTGTGACAATGTATGCTGGTTTGCATGAGATATAACGGTATTCATAATACATAAACAAGTGAGGATAACAAAAAGAAGAGAAAAAATACATTTAGAGCAAGAAACAAAAAATAAACCGCAAAATTACATGAAGATAACATCAAACATGTGTAGCTCGGTGATTGTGTTTTTTTTTCTCCTAAAGAGATTCTGTTAACTTAAAAACATGTTCTGGGGTACTTATCTTGGCTGGAGCCAGAAGAAGAAAAATATTTACATGCCCGCAGTTCGGGGCTTCTAGCGCTGCCACAGAGGGACGGAGGATGGGGGAGCCTCGTTAGAATCCAAATGGCGTCCCCTCCTGAGGTATGTAACCCCTGGGGCATGTTTTTAAGTTTACAGATTCTCTTTAAAAAAAAATCACTGCGATGAAAAAGGACTCCACCCAAACTCATCCCGGCCATCATAGTTGTAAAAGAAACGATCTACTGTGGATAAAACCCACACATTTTATTTGCCTATTTGTCCCGGTTATTGAAACGTTTAAAATATTTCTCTAGTGCAATGTATGGTGACAATATTTCATTTTGAAATAAAGGTGCAGGCCGGGAGCCCTCTGCACATGCACATGACATCACAATTTACATCATGCGCAGATCGCTCCAGGCAGTGCGCTGAAGGATGCGCAAAGCTGGGCCAGTGCAAGCACAGTGGTCCCGATTCCCGGGGACCAGGAAGAGGCTGGGGTCATAAGGTTAGAAAGGAGGGGGGCAGAGGAGAATGGGGGGAGCGGTGGGCATCAACACAGCTCCCCTTACATGCCTGCTCCCCCTGTTTCTCCTCCTTCTTCCAGCTCTGGTATGCTTTAAGCCCCAGCATGCAATTAAATACTCAGAATAATTTGTCAGTACTTTTCCAACTATCTTTTGGTACTATTTCAATTGCAGGGTGCAGAAAAGTTATTTTGAACAGTAGATGCAAAAAGTATCTCCTAGGAGAAAAAAACTTAGGAGAAAAAAGTGAATTGAATAAGGGCCCATGACCCATATGCAATTCATTTTTTCACCTGAGTTTTCTCCTAGGAGATAATTTTTCATCTTCAATTTATAATAACTTTTTAGCACTTTGTAATGGAAAAAAGTACCAAGAAGTACTTGAAAAAGTGCTATCAAAATTATGTCAAGTATTTGTTTGCTTTCTGATGGTTTAAAGGGCATTTTATTGACAAGTTTGAAAATTTTACCTAGGAGAAAACTCAGGTGAAGAAGTGAAGTGCATATGGCCCCATGGCCCATATGCAAATACCTTTTTCTCCAGGGTTTTCTCCTAGAAGAGATTTCACATCTTCTTTTTAGAATAAATTTTCAACACCTTGCAATTGCATGTGGAAAAGTTCTATCAAAACTATTTTAAGCATTTTCTTGCTTGCTGGTGGTTTAAAAGTCATTTTATTGACAAGTTTTAAAATATCACCTAGAAGAACAAAAAAAATTAATTGCATAAGGGCCCATGTCTTAATGTGATTCCCCAATTGTGCTAAACTTGTTTGGTTTTTAACGACGATAAGACATAGATTTTTGCAGGTCTCCTGGGGGCAACCTTTTCCCTATGTCTTCTTGCATTATGTGATAGAGAAAGAGAAAAAAAAGAGGCCTGCTATGGCAGACTGTAAAAACCATCTTAAATAGTAGAGGGACATTCAACATACAATGCAGTTTAATTATGTTTTCCTAGACATTATGAAGAGAGCACATTTTTTTTTTCAACCAGATAGCTTAAAATAATAATGAAGCACCCTGAAAAAAAAGTCAAAGATACTCACCTGTGGAGAGGGAAGGCTTTGATTCTCATGGAGCCTTCCTGGTCCTCTCCTGATATCCTTATTCCAGCGCTGTCACCCCCACTCAAATTGGCCACCTCCACGAGCCTTGGGAAGTCTTTGGAAGCACTCGTGCACAAGGCATGTATGAACTTGTACATCTGCAGTGCGGAGGCAACAATATCCAGAAGCACTCGGGGCGAGTGCTTCTAATGCCTTCCAAGGATCCCCGAAGGAATATTCAACCAATTGATCAAATAACTTCAACGAGGGTAACAGCACTGGAACGAGGACACAGCGAGAGGACCCAGAAGGCTCTATGAGGGAGAACCTGCACTTTCTGAAGTGAGTATCTGATCTTTTTTTCAGTTTGCTTCAGTGTTACTTTAAACAATTAATAGCTGCATAATAGTGTCAATTAGCAGGACTGTCGAATGAAGTAAATGGCTAACCCCTTCTTATAAAATTATTTAGAATTTCCATTATTCATTGAAGCTGAAAAAGTAACTCTGTGGAAGGGACACAGAAAATAGTGTCCAATGTAAAGCTGGATTTTGCTGCTTGAGTCTCCCGCCCGATCGATTCCCGGCTCGATTCCGCAGGCGATTCTCTTATCTTCCACTAATTTTTCTTATCTTTTTTCATTGTCCTCAATGCAGAATTGAGCGCGGAAACGATCGGGCGGGAGATCGGACATGTCGGGAATTATCTATCCAGCCATCTAAATTGCTCAGAATCGATCCTTGTATTCCCAGCATGCTTCCCAGCATTGCACTGGGTATACCATAATATCAGCAAATAGCTATTTTTGCACTGGGTATAATATAATATGAGCAAATAGCTATTTTTGCCCTGGGTATACCATAATTTGAGCAAATAAACACCTTCCAGCATAGATATTGCTAATTGTCAAAAATATTGTACAATCAGGTTACAAGCTGCTTTAACCACTTAGCAACTTCTGCCATGCTTTTCTACATTCTTGTTTATAAACACCTATAAACACATGTAAATATTTGGTTCTGTTTTCTATTTTTAGAAAACTGAGTCAGTATAGCACCATCTTGTGGCCAAAAAGTAAAACTACTTCCAAATACACCATTATTCACTTACAATAGAAAAATTAAATACATTTTCATTATTTTTGAAACTCCTTCACCCCTAACCCAAAATAAAATATTATCGCCATACTTTGTACTAGGGAAACAATTTAAACATTGCAATAACCGGGACAAATGGGCAAATAAAATGTGTCTGTTTTATCTACAATAGCACACTACAATGGCTGAAAGCTGAGAAATGGTGATTGTTTTCTTCTTCTTCATTGTCAAATGCATATAAAAAAATATAATTCTTAGCATAAAGTAGTGCCCAAAGAAAGCCTAGCTTTTCCCGCAAAAAAAATAATGTATAGACCATTTTAGTGTGATTAATAGTGATAGTTATTACCGAATGAATGGGAAGATCTTTTGAAGGGGAAAAAAACCTGTGGTAAAGTGGTTAATGCTAGGTACACACTATGACATTTTCTGACAGATTTACTGTCAGAACGATTATTTCCAACCTGTCCGATCCTACTTCTGATTGATTTCTGATAGAATTGAACGGAAAACAGTCGGAAATCGATCGGATAACAGATCGGACATGTTGGAAATAATCGATCTGGCAGTAAATAGGCCAAAAAAATAGTGTGTACCTAGAATTAGATTTGAGTGGATTCTGTTCTTGTCCTGCTCTATCCTGTTCTCTTCTATACAGAGATTTTATCTCACAGCAGACCTCATTTGACACAAAAATATTATAGCTGGAAAGAAAGCTACCATAATGATGATGTAAATGCCGCCAAAACTGTGCTTCAGGCACATAACAATTTATTATGTCTACCAAGCTGATATTTAAGTGTAATGCTTATTATTATTTAGTGTGAACCCACGGACTTTCTCAGCAGACCTACATGCCTGATAATGTTAGAACGCTGTTAGCACACACTTGTAGTGTGATTTCCAATTATTGTATAAGACAGGGCACTTGCCAGAGGTATGGCACATTCAAATTATGCCAGAGGAGATGGAATCACATCATCCTGTTTTGGTGGCTGAAGCAAATAAAAATAATGTGACTGTCATACTCCGTGCGTAGAGCTGTTTATGCAGCAGTCTGATGTAGACAGTATGAGTAGCCTGAATTTAAATTCATAATAATATTTATTTAAAAAGCAGCATAAGTGTGTGCCTAATGTACTGGTTTTATCCCACAATAGAAACATAACTGATGCTTTAAAACTGGAATACCGTAATTTATTTATAAAAATATTTACTGTTAGGTAGCAAAACAGGTGATCCTGCCCTGGACCACAGAATGGGCTGAAAGTAATGCTTAATGGCCAGGGGCGTAGCAATAGGGGTTGCAGAGGTAGCCACCGCATTGGGGCCCTTGGGCCAGCGGGATCCCGGAGAGCCCTCCCTCAACTGCAGTATTAGCTCTCTATTGGTCCTGTGCTCATAATAGTCACTTCTATAGATACTTTGAATAGTGGTAATTATTAACAAAGTGTTCCCCAATCCCATCCCTTCTTGTACCTCTGACACTGTAGTTGCCATTGGCAGGTTTTGGTGCGCCTTATCAGTTGTTATGTATAGAGTGCTTGGGGGGCCCCACTGTAAAACTTGCATCGGGGCCCACAGCTCCTTAGCTACGCCACTGTAAATGGCTAGCAAATAGATGTAGAAGTTACAGAAAAAAATAGTTTAGACGGTGATTTCTATACATTTGATAGAGCACTATTTTAAATAAATAATGCATCATTTGTTTTTGTTGTATAAGGTTTTGCAAAATAAAGAATAAAATCCCACCCAACTCTATACCCTAAACTATACCCCGCTTTTTAGCCAGATTATAGCACAACTAAAAAAATGGAACACACTGCCCCTGGGAATAGCAGGTAGAGTAGCTCTTATAAAAATGTCCACGATGGGGAGACTCCTGTACCCCCTGCAGACAATCCCGCTCCTCTTGCGCCATAAGGATGTCAAACTCATTGAGATAGCGTTCAAAAAATTCATCTGGAGGGGAAAAAAGCCCAGGGTAGCACTAACAAAATTGCAACTTCCTAAAGATTTGGGTGGTCTAAACCTACCAAACCTGCGGAGATACAACCTGTCAGCCTTAATGAGACATGTCCAAGATTGGGTTAAGGGGACGAGTAGGTTTTCAAACACCACACTAGAGACAGAAATAGCCAAGCCCTGGTCCCTACTTGGCCTCCTACACTCAAAACTAGCTGAAATACCCGTACGTCTAAAACAAAATGTAATATTCCGCGATACAATGATAACCTGGAAGAGTGTACGCAAACTGCTAAAACTCCCTTACCGCATATCAAAATATATGCCCATCTGGGGAAATCCCCATTATCCTGCTAGCACTTCCCAAAAGCAATTTTCAGATTGGGATCAAAAGGGGGTGTCTAAACTAGGAAATTTATTAAACATAAAGAAGGGAAAATGGTTCACATTCAGTGAACTTAGAGCCAAATATGGCATAAATAAAAATGATTTTCTCCCATACATGCAAATCAAATCACTGGTTCGGTCCCATATAACACATATAGAGAACGTAGCCCTGCCAGATGCATTTGACAACTTAATTAACCCAGGAGGCCCGATACGCTCACTAGCAGAATTCAACGTGAATTTAAGCAGAAATGATGAGGCCAGGGACACTAAATCCACCTACAAGGCATGGAGAAAAGATTTTAATGAGGAAACTATTGAGGAACATATTATCCAGGGGTTTAATACTTTTAGAGATAATATCAAAAATGAAGTACATAGAACCTCACACCTAATGTTTATACACAGAGCAAAATATGCTTTTAACATCAAGTATCGTAATCCCCCTAGCTACTATGTTCCTGCCTGTCCAAAGTGCAAATTCCCAGATGCAGGTTTTTTTCGATTTAAATCGATCCGGAATGCCAGATATTTCTCTTCAATTTTTACTAAAGATTGTATGGTGTGTGTTGGATTGTCTATTATTAATATACACACCCTAGCAATTTTCTCTGAGTTTCCAATCATTTTTGTCATAATTGAGGAAAAATTTGAACATAGGTGTGTGGTACATTGGTCATATTTTTGAAATGTTACAATCAGTCAGAAAAATTGATTGCAATTCTTAAATTGAACAGATATTTAAAAAATTGTATGGTGTGTGGCCACCTTTAGATTTCCCAACATCTCAGATTGATACATTCAACCAATTTCCACCCAAAAAATTGTATCCGATTCGCTAATATCAAAATGGTTGGTCGATCCGCTGTCAAGTCAACAGAAGTGTGGTCACTGTAATTCCCTCAAGGCCAATCCCCCCATGCCCCCCCCCCCCCTCCACACACACACACACACACATATACACCTACCTATGTCCTCCCCTTCACCACCATCTCTACTAATCCCTGTTTTCCCTACCTTATAGTGTGTCAGAGCCCTTATGCAGAGAAATAATGAGGAGAGAAAAGCTGAAAGATAGGGAAGAAGATATTTGCCTCACCAGGATTGCACTATTGCACTTTTATTTAGCTTTCCTGTATGACAAGAAGACACAAACACCCAGCACTAGGGAAAGAGGGAAACAAAGGTGAATGAAGGAGGCTGGTGCACACACCAAGAGTGCTGCAGAGCGCTTTTCAAATTTACAGCGATTTGAAAAGCGCTGGGCTAATGTTACCCTATGAGGGGGTTCCCACAGCAGCGTTGTGATTTTTTAAAATCGCAAACATGCTGCAGGTAGCATTTATTGGAGTGATTCTTTCAAAAATCGCTTCACAAAGTCGCTTTCGCAAATTGCTAGCTATTGCTATTGCGATTTTGTCATGCACTAGCCCAGAGAGAGGAGGAGTGGTGTGAGACTGTGAATAGCCGGAGATGGAGCAGAGAGTTTATCTGTATTGCAGTCCCACATTACACAGAGGCTAGTTGCCAGTAATAGGACTGCTGCCAGTCTCTCACACAAGTCAGAAAGCAGCCCTCCTGGAGTCTAGAGTCTGTCAAAACGTTTCAACCTGTTTAACACCTTATCTGCACATGCAGTCATTTTAACATTGGGGAGAGACCAGACAGATTTTTTTCCCACGGACCCTCCTCTGCATCATGCCCTGTATATTTACCAGCTTGCCTGCCCTCTAATTGCACTTTTGTCAGCTAGCCTAGTGTTTCACATTGCCTTATAACAACAAACCTGAATACACCAGACACAGGACCAGCCCTAAATCATTGAATAAAAGGGGGCCTGGGGGGCAGTCCATGCCTGGCTGCTACACTCAGTCTCTACATCCACGCAGTTACCAGTAGCAGAGAGAGAGGAACTGAATGAATCAGTGAATCAGTTAAGAGTGAAGAGTCAGGACTCAGGAGCTAATGCTGTACTGGGATCCCTGAGTGAGCTAGGACTAGTGCCTTCTCTCACTGACTCATTCATTACTGTGGTTCTTTGAATCATTGAGCTAAAGGAACTGAATGAATCAGTCAGTGAATCAGTTATGAGTCGAGTCAGGCGCTGCTGTTAGCTGCTGCTGCTGCTGTAAACTGATACCTGAGTGAGCTGAGAGGCATTTTTTCTCTCACTACTCAGTGCATCAGCGCTCCTGCTTCCTCCTGCCGCTCTAGGCAAGAATTTATACCTGCCTGGTGGTTGAGACGGCTGTGGTCATGCCATTCTCCAAGATACTCACAGTGATTATACGTTATTAGTTACTAGTGGGGCTTCACTTCAGCTAACAGGGCAACCACTCTACCTCCTGCATCCTTATGTGGTTAAATAGGGAGGGTTTCAGAATGACTTGGAGCTTGCTGCTGCCATCTGGGGTCACAAATTAGATTAGAAGTGAAAATCTATGAATTGGTGCAACAAGTATTTTAGCTTTTTATTTTGTGGAAATTTTTTTAATACAGGATTATGAGCATACAAAAAAATGCCTGAATTGGGACTTCAAATAAATCCAAACTTTTCAGGAAGTACTAATGTGGCTAACCTTTTACTAATTCTCGGATAATTGCTAATACATCCAGGCAAGAATTATTCATTGTGCTTTAAAAATATGAATGTAATGCACTGCCTCTGACCATCATTGTGCAGCCAGCAGAGCACAGGCAGTAGCTGCCTACAAACACTGGCAGGTGCTCAATACAATGTATGAAATGCAAACATTTGTATTGACTGTTTACAATCATCAGCCAATCAAGTGTAATTATATACACCCGTGTCTGCAGTACCAAATCTAACAGAAGCTGTATAGATCCAGAAAAAAAACCAGAGAGAGGGTTCTGTTGCACATAATCATAGACTACTGTATGTGACCAGCAGGGGCACCACATGCAGGTAAACCTCTCATACCCCCTCCCTACACTAATCTGCAACTGCATACTGGAAGCTGCAAAAAGGAAAGTTAAAAACACAAACACTGGTGAACATGACAGAAGGTTTACTTGGTCTACGATTATGTGTGACAGGAGCCTCTCTCCTGAAGTATCTAGATACTGAGGAGTCATGGATTGGATGCAGTGCTTTTGCGTATGTCTCCAGTTTCCCAGAAATGTTAGAGCAGCTAACAGGTAGTATAACTGACACTGTAAGCCGTCATTGTGAAAATAGCCTGAATTATAACTTTTCTAAGTCTCAATTTAGCTGGCAAGAGTGGGTGTCAAAAATTACACAAATCCTCTTGAAGTCTAATCCTTTTATATAGGTAGAAAAAAAACAACGTTTTGTAAAAAATAATACCTTTTAACGTTTAAAAAACGTTGTTTTTTTCTACCTATATAATTTGTTTGGCTAACACAGTACAGAAACTTTTTTGCTACTAGTCTAATCCTATGTAACCAAGTCTCGTCACTGAACCATGCTTACAAAGTTACATTATACCTTCAACCCATAAAAATGTGCATTTTAAAAGAACGATTAAATGAAATCAAAGCATTGCTGCAAAAAAATGCTTGTACTACACTTTTAGCTTTGTGTTAAGGCTTTAGTGTAATCTTTATTGCAATATTAAATCATGATTGGGGAAAAGGAAACACTTTTAGAAATGCAGACACATCCAAAATCACATTCACAGCAGAGAACAAAATCCACAGGAAAATACCATAAGAGATTAACAACGGTAATAGTTAGATATAATAGGAAACATGTATAAAATTCCTATAGAAGAAAATTTTTTCTACTTTTAGCCTTTTTCTAAAGCTTGTTTATGTATATCACTTTTTTAATAGCTTTAAGCAAGCAGCATTTTTATAGCCCTCAGGAAGTGTCTTCAGTGAGCTTAATTAAGATTTCTTGCACAGTGTGCCTCATGTAAATGGGTCAGTCCAACTGAACCTTTATCACTTTGAATTGGTGATGGCAAGTGTATCAATTACCTATTACACCCGTATTGTCTGTTGTGGCGGAGACTGCCAGCGAGATCATTTTTTACACACAATTCCTACCAGCCATAAGGTAATCTCTCTCTCTCTCTCGCCTTATTAAGGCTCTGTTCCCACTTGAGCAAAGGAATAGACATTTTTTGTCCATTCTCTGCTCCACAGTGAACGGCTCCTACTTTATAAATTGGAGCTGTTCACACTTGTCATGCTGATGCTGCAACGGATCCGTGGGATCCAAAGTAGTAAGCAGATTGCACTTCTGTGCAGTGCTCAATAATCCCGGGCACATGGATACCTCCCTCATATGGCATACGGTGGAGAGCATCTGCTCCAGGCTACAGCCAGACCATGGAGGACCATCAGCTCTCGCTGACCACACGTGGTCTGGAACAAGTGGGAACACAACCTAAGCCCCGTACACACAGGTTGATCTTCTCGGGTTCTCTGTCATACAAGGGATTGTGTACTGATCTCTGTCAGGTGATAGAACATTGAAAACTCTGTACAGATGCGTCATCAGCCTCCAGGGTAGCAGGCTAGTGGGGAAACCAACACGGTTGTGCAGTGTTCAGGCATCGGGGATCTGCTGGATCAAGATGGATCTTTAGCAGATGTCTTTCTGCCACTGTACACATGCTGGTTGATTCCCAATTGTAAGCCATGGCAATCATTAACGTCCAAGTTCAGACCAGTGTGTATACCTACCTTCAGATTTGTAATTTGCTTTACATTTAGAAGAATGCAGATTGACTAATAATTCTTCCTCTGCTACTGCAAGGGAATACATATGAGTCAGGTTTTGCTTAATATCAGATTTGCAGCAAAGAACGACTTCATGCTGTAGCAAGATTTGGCTAAAATTTTCACTTTCACATTTTGACAGTGAGAAACATAGTGGACCTTTACTGGAGTTATTAAAGTAATACTGAACACACACATCAAAACTGTCACAGAACAGCTGAACTGCCCAAATACATGACTAAATAGGTTAAAATGAAAAAAAAAATAGTCTCTCACACAATTTATGCAAGTGTGCAGTATTATATAAAGTTTAAATTATACTTAGTTTCTTCTGTGTACACTTGAGGTTGCCATGTACGTGAGGCAGAGAAAGAAGATGCTCTTTAGTTGTGTTTGCTGGAATATTTGCAATTTTTTTCTCATAAAAATGTATTTTTTCCCCATAAAAGGAGAGCAATGCTTTTAACATTTAGGTTCATTTAAAAGTTTTGAAACTTATCGGAACCCCTTTTTAAATAATATTTATTTGCCTGTAATAATATTGATGTTATTTTCATTATTATTTTTGGCAAAAGTATGTTTAATAAAGACACAGTGACATTTTTGTATATGTACTGTTGAAAACAATGCATGATTTGAATAGATAGCCTACAAATACATTGCTTTGTACCCTAAGGGAGGCTTCTTGTGATGAAGTGGTTACATTTTAAGGAATAAAATAACCAGTCTTTATGGATATAAAGTGTACATTAAAAGACCACTAGTGTGAAAAAAATATAAAATTTAAAATACATGTGTACACTAATTTAAAAAAAACTGCATTTCTCCTAGATTCCAATGAACTATAAATAACTTTTCTCCTATGTCACTGTTGCCTGCAGTAGGCAGTAAAAGTCTGACAGATTTGACAGGTTTTGGACAAGTCGATTTTCTCATGGACTTAGAAAAATCAGCTGCAATCTCCTCCCATTATTTAGCAGGACCCAGAAATTCAGGCTACATTATGTCCCATATAAGGATGCAGATTCCTGCAACAATCCTTCGTATTGCTGTGTGGCCCATTCTGAACTCATAGTGTAGGGCGGTGTAGCTGTGTCCTGTTGTGTGAAACCTAGGGGGGGGGGGGGGGGGGAATAAGAATTACAACACTTTGTAAAGTGGTTCTACTGCACAAAACAGGACAAGATATTGCTACACAAGCATCCGTGGATTCTTGCGACCAAGTATGCAGATGGAGCTTTAAGTATAAGTGTTTCTATTGATATGTAACGTGATGCATTTGTGTATGAGCAATGAGATGCAAAACTATTCTGTATGCATTGAAACGTATGTAAATGATGATTTATGCAATTTAAAGTTGTACATTGCATACTTTTTTTTACGGAAAATTTTAGATGCAGTAAGAACATGTTTTGCTTTTCATTGCTAATCCCTCTGTTGTGGTTGCTTAGCAAATGTTTTCTTTCTTTAGTACTGAAGATAATCTTCTTGTTGAGGAGGACTCTGGAGAACAAGTGTTAGAAGAATGCAGGATTGAACCTTCTGTGGAAGGAAACTCCAGCTTGTTTTTGGACAGTGAAGTGCCATCCAGTCAGCCAACACAGTCTATCTGCAGCCCCCCTCCCCCCCATGCAATCCCCACTCTGCCGCTTTCCCGGGCACCGATTCCAAAGATTGTGAGACCAGCTGGCGGACGTGTGTTAGTAGTGGAGCGATAAATTCAGGAGGCTGTGCAGGTCTTGGAAAATCAAAATTGCCCGCACCATAACTATACTTTCAGTCTGGTCCTCTTACTAAAGCAGATTCCTGAGAAGACGACCATTGAAGTCAGAGTGGGAATAATGGAACTTAAAAGTTTCCATGTACCTGAGCCCTCTGAGCGAGCAGCCCTAACATTCCTTCTTTCATGGTCCTTTCCCCACAGCTTCTTTGCTAGCATATTCTTACCACACTCCATATTCTCAAAGCCAATACCACCGCACCTTTTACCTGAAGGAAAGGGAATATTCCACCTGTTACCACTCTTACAGATCATCAAGAGCCAGTGGGTATTTTCTTCACCATTCAGTAGCCTCTTCCTCTCCAAAACCCATCCATAAATCTCTGTCCTATACTGATCTGACCCCACCACTGAGGCAACATGTTAGCTCAGTGAGTCATACTAGCTTTATGCAGGGGTGGACTGACAATTCATGGGGCCCCCGGGCAATAGGAGATTATGGGACCCCCATACCAGTGTTTCCAACCTTTCACGTTATATTTTTTACAGACTAAGATATGATTATTTACTGACAACAGATATTTTATACTGATAAAAAACCCCTGCACCGAAAAATGGGTGTGGTCAGGCAACAGAATGTGGGGTGGTCATGGGTGGGGCAAAATATACATGACCTTAGCAGTGGTGTAAAAGGTCTGCTGGGGAAGTTTGAACTCTGCCATAGGGTTCCTCCAAAATACATGTAATCTGACAGCATTTCACCAAAAAGTCATGCAATTTGGCAGAGGTTCCTCCAAAATACAGATAATATGGCAGTTGTTCCCCCAAAATAGACGTAATTTGGCAGCAGCGGTTCCCCCAAATACACATAATTTAGCAGTGGCTCCCCAAAATATGCGTAATCTGGCAGCGGAACACCCAAAATACATGTAATCTGGCAGCAGTGGTTCCCCCAAAATACACATAATCTGGAATCAGCGGTTCCCCCAACAAACACAATCTGGCAGTGGTTCCCCCAAAATACACATAATCTGGCAGCTGTTTCCCAAAATACACTTAATCTGGCAGCAGCAGTTCCCCAAAAATAGTTAATCTGGCAGCAGTTCCCCAAACATAGGTGCCCCAGTACACAGTAGGTAACCAGGTCAAAAGGTATCCCCAGTGGAAGTAACCAGGTCTATAGGTGTTCCCAGTGCAGATATACAGGTCTATAGGTGTCCCCAGTATAAGTAGCCAGGTCTATAGGTGTCCCCAGAAAAGATAACCAGATCTATATGTGTCCCCAGTTTAAATAGCCAGGTCTATAGGTGTCCCCAGAATAGGTAGCCAGGACTATAGGTGTCCCCAGAATAGGTAGCCAGGTCTATGGGTGTCCCCAGTATAGACAGCCAGGTCTACGGGTGTCTCCTGTATAGATAGCCAGGTCTATAGGTGTCCCTAGTAAATGTAGTCAGGTGTATAGGTGTTCCCAGTATAGCCAGTTGCAGTGGCGTACCTAGGGCGTTTGACACCCGGTGCTGGGTATTATAAGACACCCCCCCCCCAAAAAAGGTAAAGGGGCAAAAAATGGGTGGCGCTATAACATGCCACGGCAAAAAATGGGCGTGGCCATGACCGGATGAGGGCGGAGCTAACTGTAATTTGACGTGAACCCGGGTGAAAAAACACGTAATGTGTGCAGATTTGCCCAGAGAATACGTTCAATCATGTCTGCAGATTTGCCCAGAGAATACGTTCAATCATGTCGGCAGATTTGCCCAGAAAATACATGCAATCATGTCGGCAGATTTGCCCAGAAAATACATGCAATCATGTCGGCAGATTTGCCCAGAGAATACGTTCAATCACGTCGGCAGATTTGCCCAGAGAATACGTTCAATCATGTCGGCAGATTTGCCCAGAGAATACGTTCAATCATGTCGGCAGATTTGCCCAGAGAATACGTTCAATCATGTCTGCAGATTTGCCCAGAGAATACGTTCAATCATGTCGGCAGATTTGCCCAGAGAATACGTTCAATCATGTTGGCAGATTTGCCCAGAGAATACGTTCAATCATGTCGGCAGATTTGCCCAGAGAATACGTTCAATCATGTCGGCAGATTTGCCCAGAGAATACGTTCAATCATGTCTGCAGATTTGCCCAGAGAATACGTTCAATCATGTCGGCAGATTTGCCCAGAGAATACGTTCAAACATGTCGGCAGATTTGCCCAGAAAATACAGGCAATCATGTAGGCCGATTTGCCCAGAAAATACATGCAATCATGTCAGCAGATTTGCCCAGAGAATACGTTCAATCATGTCGGCAGATTTGCCCAGAGAATACGTTCAATCATGTCGGCAGATTTGCCCAGAGAATACGTTCAATCATGTCGGCAGATTTGCCCAGAGAATACGTTCAATCATGTCGGCAGATTTGCCCAGAGAATACGTTCAATCATGTCGGCAGATTTGCCCAGAGAATACATTCAATCATGTCTGCAGATTTGCCCAGAGAATACGTTCAATCATGTCGGCAGATTTGCCCAGAGAATACGTTCAATCATGTCGGCAGATTTGCCCAGAAAATACAGGCAATCATGTCGGCAGATTTGCCCAGAAAATACATGCAATCATGTCGGCAGATTTGCCCAGAGAATACGTTCAATCATATCGGCAGATTTGCCCAGAGAATACGTTCAATCATGTCGGCAGATTTGCCCAGAGAATACGTTCAATCATGTCGGCACATTTGCCCAGAGAATACGTTCAATCATGTCGGCAGATTTGCCCAGAGAATACGTTCAATCATGTCGGCAGATTTGCCCAGAAAATCCATGCAATCATGTCGGCAGATTTGCCCAGAAAATACATGCAATCGTGTGGCAGACCTGTCCAGAAAACACTTCAATCGTGTAGCAGACCTGGCCAGAACATAAACGCTACCCCTGGTTGCTAATATAAATTAAAAAGAAAAAGAAAAAAAAAAACATTTACTCACCTGCAGCAGAGCCTCTGTCCAGTGCGCAGCTCCCACGATCCTCTGCAGCCAGCAACTCCCAAAGTCTCCAGAGCAGGGCTTCGGACATTTTACTATAGCCCTGCTCTGCCGCTGCGGTGAACTGATACGGCGTCTATTAGATGCCGAAAGTCAGTTCACGCTGGGGGGTGCTTGGAGAATTTTAAGGGGTGCTTCAGCACCCAAAGCACACACTTCAGCACCCAAAGCACACCCCCCCCCCCCGTGCCGCCACTGCCCCCAGTATAGGTAGCTAGCAGTTGCCCCCAGTATAGGTAGCTAGTTGCCCCCAGTGAAGGTAGTATAGTTGCCTCAATATAGCTAGTATAGTTGCCCCCAGGATAGGCAGCATAGCTGCTGCCCCCAATGTAGGTAGTGTTGCTGCCCCCAGTGTAGTTTGTATAGTGGCCCCCGTAGAGCTGCCCTCCAGTATAGCTAGTATAGTGGCCCCCATAGTTGCCCCAGTATAGCTAGTATAGTGGCCCACAGTTTAGATAGTATAGTTGCCTCCATTGTAGCTGGTATGGTGCCCCCCCCCAGTATAGGTAATATAGTGGCCCCCATAGATGCCCCCAGTGTAGCTAGTATAGTGCCCCCCCCCGTTTAGCTGCCTCCAGTATAGTGGCCCCCAGCTAGTATAGTGGCCCCCAGTTTAGGTAGTATAGTGCTCCTCTTCCCCCCCGTGTAGCTAGAGGGAGGGGTGACAGCAGGGATAGCGGCGGGGAGGGGGAAATATCCCCCCTCCCTCACCTGGGTCCCCCTCCTTCTGCCTCTCTTCTCCCCCCAAAAATGCGGGCAGCGGGCCGGTGGCAGTGGGCAGCGAGCAGGCGAGCGCGGAGTATACTCACGTTACTTCCGCGTATCAGCCTGGAACGCTGCGTCGCCGTCACGTGCCTCTACTGCGCCTCCAATGATTGGAGGCGCAGAAGAGGCACGTGACGGTGACGCAGCGTTCCAGGCTGATACGCGGAAGTAACGTGAGTATACTCCGTGCTCGCCTGCTCGCTGCCCACTGCCACCCGCCCGCTGCCTGCATTTTTGGGGGGAGAAGAGAGGCAGAAGGAGGGGACCCAGGTAAGGGAGGGGGGGATATTTCCCCCTCCCCGCCGCTATCCCTGCTGTCACCCCTCCTCCTAGCGCTGCTCTTCCCCTCCTTAGTCAGGTGTAGGGGGGTCGTGGCGACACCCCCCTGGCTGACTGGTACCCGGTGCGCCCCGCCCCCCTGCGCCCTTAGGTAGGAACGCTACTGGCCAGTTGTATAGGTGTCCCCAGTATATGTAGCCAGGTGTATAGGTGTCCCCAATATATGTAGCCAGGTCTATAGGTGTCCCCAGTATATGCAGCCAGGTCTGTAGGTATCCCCAGTATATGTAGCCAGACCAGCTGTATAGGTGTTCCCAGTATATGTAGCCAGGTCTATAGGTGTCCCCAGTATATGCAGCCAGGTGTATAGGTGTTCCCAGTATATGTAGTCAGGTCTGTAGGTGTCCCCAGTATAGCCAGGTCTATAGGTGTCCCCAGTATATGCAGCCAGGCCTTTAAGTGTCCCTAGTATATGTAGCCAGGTCTGTAGGTGTCCCCAGGAAGGGAGGCAGCCAGTGAAATGGAGCGATGGGCACAGCGGTGGGGAAGGGAGGACATCTCCCCCCCTTCCCTCACCTTGGGGCCCCCCTTCCTGGCTCTCCCCTTTGAAATGTTTAAGTGTCGGGGCATTGGCTGACAGCGGGCGGAGACTTACAGCTGTTCTTCCAGCTGCTGGAGGGAGCTCTGATCTGTGCACCACTAGTCTGATCTGAGTAGACCAGACTAGTGGCACACAGATCAGAGCTCCCTCCGATGGCTGTAACAGCGGTAAGTCCCCGCCCATTGTCAGCCGTTGCGCCGACACTTAAACATTCTACAGGGGAGAGCCAGGAAGGGGGGCCCCAAACATCCAACATTCCCCAACATCCAAACATCCCCCCTTCCCTGCCGCTGTACCCATTGCTCCCTGCCCCCCCCCCCCCCCCCCGCTGACCACGGGCCCTTGGTCCGTGCCCAAATGGTCAGTCCACCCCTGGCTTTAGGTATCTCTTGAATCAGGAGGATGAAAAATTTGTATTGTTGTAGAAACTTTATGTTTGCTTGCCATATTGCAGATACCATGCAATCTGCATAGGACACATGTATTACTTCCCAGGTAGGTGTGAAGAACAATGCATATTGCAAGGACGTGGTACATTTGTCCTATGTTGATTGCATGGTGTCTATAAACCTTTTAATTTTTGTTGCACACATCCAATGTTAGCTTGTGTGTGACTGTTTAAATTGCATTACTTATATGTACTAATTATTGACCACATGCAGACCTACCAAACGTTACATTACAGTATGTTCATGCTGTATCATGAAAACTTCTGACAATGTCATGTACTGTCCTTTTTCCGACTGGGTACCTCTGAACCACCAATCTAAAAATGACAGGAGCTACCTTGATCCAGCATGAACATACCTCTTACGTTAGGTAGGTCTGTATGTGGACATATGAGCGTGTGTGAGCCAGTGCTGCTCGGATACCCCTTTTCAAAATCCGGATCCGATTCGGATCCAGATACCCAGATATCCAATCCGGGTCAGATATCCGACCTCAGTATCCGGGGTATCCGCCCGGATTTGGATATCTGGATAGAAAAACCAGAAGTGGCCTTTAAATTGCTTTAAAAAATGTTTTTTAGGGTAAATGAGGTATGTATCATCATTATTTTTTAAAGGGAAACACTAATTGATGATGTGGGGACTTAAAATCCCCCTCCTCCCCAAAAAATGGCTGTCAATTAACATCAGGCCTAGGTTCCAGACAGCGGTTGTGCAGTCCCCATTGTGTCCAAAGTCCAACCGCAAAACTGGGACATGACAGTTTTCAGCCAAGACACCTCCAAAAAATTACGCAACAATTGTGTTTTGGGTTAAATATAGGTGGTATCAGTGGCCTGTAGCACCCTGGCGGTGGAAGCTGCACAGGCACCAGGAGCAGGGCAATGCAGCAGCAGCAGGTGTAACGTGTGCCAGGAGCATGCCGGACGTGACACGATTCAATTGGCCCTTGTCACGTGTCACTTGTCACGTGGCACGTTACACTTGGCATGTGTCACGTGTCACGTGGCATGTGCCAAGTGGCACATGACACGTGACGAGTGACACGTGACACGTGCCGAGTGACAGTCAGACAGCAGAGGAGAAGACACTAGTGTACACTAACTGTCACACTGGCACTGCTCACAGCACAGCAGTTCTGTAGAAAGCTAACACAGTAGTACTACTACTCTAACAACTACTAGCACTGACTGCAGTACTACAGTACTAGCTACACAATAACAGTAATCCTATCCCCTAATCCCTAACCTAATCTATACTGTAGCTAGCTAAAGCTAACAGCTGGCCAGCAGGCAGCAGCTGGCCTGGTTTGTGCACAGCACACACACAGACACATAGCAGCTGCCTGCAGCACACACTCTGACTGTCACACAATGACATCAAGCTAATTAATGATTTAACAATAGTTTAGTGATAGTGAAGGGGTTAATCACTGAACAGCTTTAGGTTTATCACTGTGTACAGCACTTGGTAGGCCAGCAGGTCTGCAGCACACACTCTGACTGTCACACAATGACATCAAGCTAATTAGCAAATTAACAATAGTGTAGTGATAGTGAAGGGGTTAATCACTGAACAGCTTTAGGTTTATTTATCACTGTGTACAGCCCTTGCTAGGCCAGCAGCACTGGAGCATGTCTCTCAGTGAGCATTCCCAAGGTACGACGATATGTCACATCATGGCAGCCCTCCTTATTATACAGGGGGGGCTGACCAGGGTTCCTTTCTGTGATTGGGTGCCAGGGCTTATGCTGGGAGGCCTCTGATTAGCTCAATGAGGTCAGGTGGGGCTGGCCAGTGTTCCACTCTGTGATTGGTTGTTTTTGTTATCATTGTACTTGCACTTTTATATGTGTACCATTTTAAAGAATCAACAAAAAAAATCTAATTAGTTTTTACAAGGTAAGTTAGCACCACTATTTTTTTTATATATACAAAGTTTGTTATACAAGGTGCATTGGCACCAGTGTTTGCATTTTTTATACACAAAGCTTGCACTTTGTTGCATGTGTGGTTTTAAACATGCCTTGGTTAGTTTGGCCTTTTGCACAAGCAATACAATTTAAATTTTTTTTTGCTTGTAGAAAAAAAAGTTGTCTGACTTAAGGTGATCATGTGTACACAGAACCAGGGTAAATTCTTTGGTCAAAACGGAAGGTAGACAGATGTGACTGGCATCCAACACTGACTGGCAGACTCACTTCGGATTCCCAAGCTGCGCCATGCTTACTGCAATATAGCAATCCAATTGAACCAGAGTAGAAAAGAGCTGGGCATCAATGGGTTAATGCTGAGTTAGATTACTCCATAAGGTACATCAAAAAAGGAAACAAAATGGAAAGGACGGCCTAACAGCCGCTTCACTGTGAAATAGCTGTTAGACTGTCCTTTCCCTTTTGTTGCCTTTTTTGATGTACCTTATCGATTAATCTAATTCAGCATTAACCCATCGGTGCCCAGCACTTTTCTACTCTAAATTCATTGGTATAGGCTTATGGCCTAGTTTTCTACCTGTTTGTAAACAGATTTGGGAACATACGTGCTTTTGCATCACATAGCAAAGGAACTTGAGGGGATAACATCAGAGGAGTAGCTAGAGGTGGGCAAGGGGAGACGCATGTCCTCGGGCGCAGCAATGTGAGGGTGCTCAGCGCGTCTGCTGCACCCCCACATGCCTGAGAGGCAGCTTGCTGGCTGCCAAACGTGCCCTTGCTTCTCTCCCTGCCTCTGCAGAGGAGTGCAGAAGTGTTAGCAGCAGAAAAAGTGGGGTACATATGGCTATTTATATGGGGCACACCTCAATATCTAAATGGGTGAGAGGGGCAGATCTGGGTATCTAAAGGGCGTCATATTTGCAGAGCCGGGACAAGTTCCTCCAGCACCCAAGGCTGAGACAGCAAAGTGCGCCCCTCCATCCCTCCCACCCCAGATGCCACACACTGATTGCTGTTAGACTAAGAGGGCCACAGGGCCCACAACCTCCCCAACACCTTAATATCTACTTATCTGGCTTGCAGTCACTGCCATGTTTCCCCTTTTATTATTTCTTTCTGCATCATACACAATTAGGAATGACAGCTGAATGAATTCTGCGCCCCCTCCTACACTGCGCCCTGAGGCTGGAGCCTCTCCAGCCTATGCCTCGGCCCGGCCCTGCGTATTTGGCTATCTAAAGGGGGCACATTTGGCTATTTGAAGGGTGGCACATCTGACTATCTGAGCAGGGCAGGGAAGGGGCACATTTGGCTGTCTAAAAAGCATTTGTACATTTGACTTCACCCATAACCACATAAAAATTCTGATGTGTGGCCATGCACATTTTATCAGGGGGGGGGGGGGGAGGGGGGGCACAAAAATGTCTTTGTCCCCGGGTGCTGAAAATCCTAGTTACGTCTCTGGATAACATTCAAATATCTGGGAATCAATTTCAGCATGAAAAAGTGCACAAAGTGCAATTGAAAAAAAATGCAACAACAAGTAGCACATTCCACAAATGCAGGCTTATGGCCTACATTTCTGCCTGTGTACAGCAAGTGAGAGCAGACATAGTCATAATGGGTTCTGATATATGTCAAAATGCATAAATCCAAAGAGACAGTTCATAAAATTAAATCAAAAGAGTTGATAATGGTTTTTAGCTGGCAATGCACATCTGTCATACTCACGTGGCTCTGCTCCGTCCTCGGCGTCCTCCGCGTGTTACTTCCGCGTTGCACTGGCGTCCTCTGGTCTCTGTGCGCGCGCGCGTTGCCGGCCGCGGTTTAGCGACGGCTGCCGGGGGCGTGCGTACGTTTGTGCGGAATGGCGTCAGACCTCGCGTACGCATGCGCGGGGTTTTGGCGGACGTTCGTACGCATGCGCAGCGGCCAGGATTACGCGCCAAAGTGCAGCCCTGCCCCTATAAAAGGCCTGCTCTCCCAGCAGTCGGTGCTGTTCGTTCTGACAGCTAGTGTGTGGTTCGCCTGTCTAGCCCTTGAGCTCCGGCCAGCCTTTTACTTGTTTGATCTGCCGTTGTGACCTGGATTGCCTGACTACTCTTGATCTTCTGCCCCTGGTTTGACCCTTTGCCTGATACTTGACCACGTCTGTCTGCCGCCTGCCTTGACCCTGCCTGCAACTGGATTACGTCTGCCTGCCGCCTGCCTCGACCTTACGCCTGTACTCCGACTAAACGCCTGCCTGCTGCCTGCCTCGACCTCACGCCTGCCTCTCGACTACGTCTGTCTGCTGCCTGCCCTGACCTTTGCCCGGACCCGGATTACGCTTACTGGATACTCTACACTGAGGTGTCGCTGTTCTTTCAACCAACAGCTGAGATTATCCCAGTAGTGACCTGGTGCACACTAGGAAGCTAAGTCCAGCCTTCCCTTCGGGGTTTGTCGGTGAAGACCCGTGGACGCTTAGACCCCACTACTGGGCAACATCTCTTCCTGCGGTGGAAGAATCAACAGCGGCCGAAGATATAACAACATCCTTATGTACCCAAAGAACTTCTCCAGATGTGTGTGAAGGTCTTCATAAAGGATCTGGAACTGACACTTTGACTCCCGCTCCTCCAGCATAGCGAGAACTCAAAACCTTCAGGGCCTTCTCCTCACTCCAGAACTGCACCTCCTGGCAGCCAAATCATCCATGCCAAAAACTCCTGGTAACAGAAACAGAATCTGCATCCAAAATAATTCACAAAACCCCCATACTCTGCAACTCTCAATCCAGCAAAAAAACTCTTCTAGCCAAAACCCAGTGTCTCATACTGCAGAGACACTTGGCTTTTATACCCCACAGTTTAGAAAGCAGCCAATAACTAGTTTAGGTGCCTTTAAATAAACCTTTTAAATCACAATAGTTTGAGAAACCATTTCAACCAAAAGTGAATTTTTCATGGGCCAATCAGAGGGAAAACTACTAATTGCAATCGCTCTTCAAAGGCATTCACTAAAATATAATCACTTAAATCGCTCTTAAAATCGGTGTACAAAACGCTAGCAATCTGTAGTAGGAGCCTGGCTTCAAGGAGTTTTTTTATACTAGAATGTCAGCTGCCTCATAACTACATGAACTGCTCTGATCAAGGAGCCAATAGGAAGACAGAAATACACAGTAGGTATAAGGAATATACCTGTTTCCACTGAGACCCGATCTGAATCCGCCCCTTCCGGATCTCGGCGCTTGTTCCCCGCTGATGACGCTGCCGGTGGCTCACAGGCCACACATTCTGATAAGCGGAGGCCGCATTCCCAGTACGCCCTTCGCAAAGGTAAACAATAGTCAGAGCGGAGTCAGCTGTCTTTACAGCTGACATCTAGACGGGGCCTTGCTGTGTGATTGGATGTGCGGAGTGTGACCAGCCACTGATTGGATGATGTATTGTATTTAAACCTGCAGAGTCCTCCCAGTCATCGTCCGTGATAAGCATTGCTTTGGCTAGTTGCCGGGTGTGCACTCAATTGCTATTGATACTCTTGATATTGACCTTGGCTTGTATTTGACTATTCTTGTCGTTGTGATTAACCTCTGCTTGATTCCTGGAAATCCTTGTTTGCTGCCTGAACTGACCTTGCCTGTTATTGGATATGTCCCAAGAGAGATAGATCACAATTTATGGTTGGCACCAGATCTGCAGACTGTCAGATCCCGGGGGTAGCAGGTGTGTGTTGTTGCGCCTCCAGATAAACCAGATCAAACATGCATCAAAGAGGAGCTATAATGAAATCCGGGCACCAGCCAGCATTGCTGCTAATTAACCTTTAATACATCCCCAGGAAATTCCATACAGTAGTAACAGTGGAGGCCTAAAAGCCATTTCACAGGAAAACCTGCTTCTTCAGAGGCAACATTTACAATTGTAATTAAAGGTTAATTAGCAGCAATGCTGGTTGGTGTCTGGATTTCATTATAGCTCCTTTTTTATGCGGTTATTGGATATCCCTTACTTGCCACCTGGAGCAACCTTTGCTAGTTACTGGACACCCCTTGCTTGCTGCCTGGACCGACCTTGGACTGTTACCCGATATCCCTTGCATGCTACTTGAACTGGACGATAATTATAAAACTGCATTCCTTATCAGACAACTAAACAGTGTAGTCTCGCATAAACTTTATCACATATCATCTGGAGCATCTGTTACCTGTTGAATAACTTTGTATGCAGACTAAAAAGGAACTGTGTCATAACTTGCATCAAATATTACCTGCATAATACTGCATGCAGACCTGCTTGAACTATTTCATAACTCAGATCAATCATCATCACCTGTTGAATAACTTTGCATGAAGACTTGTCTGAACTGCATACTACCTAGTTTACTCATTACCTGAACTTTGCCTGTGGATTGCTTGATCCCTCTCTTGTTACTGGATAATCTGCAATCGATATCTCTGCTCCTACTGACATACAACGCTGATTGCTTCATACCTCTGAATCCAGGTAATAATCCTGTGTGATACTGCTGAATTGCTGAACTGTTGAACTGTGTTACTAGCCTTATTAGGGCTCTAACAGGCTATTCCACGTTATATCAGTTTGTATGCCTTGCACGTTAAGACCTGGGGTAACCGTAGTCAGGAGACAAATAACGTGTCCTGTTCAGGCCGGGGCTTGTCTATAGGTGAACACGTGGTCGGGGCTCAGAGCTGCGGTAATAGATTGGGGCATAGGGACTGAGTGAGGACATAGCCTGTCAAGCCTTAAAGTAGGTATATACACAGTAAGAACACCAACACTTACCGTAATATTGAATAGATAATAATACTTTTAGGATTTCAGGTCATTTTAAATGTGTGCTCAGTTGCAAGAAGCTAGAACAGATGGAAACATTGGTCCATCACTGCGGCACACTTGTAAATAGCGACAAGCACATTTGAATACATGATTTTATAAAGATACTTAACGATTTGGAACATTTCGTATTTTTCTTAACATTATGATTGCAGTGAAATTACAAGACTGATCAGCTTTAATGATATAATAAATATAAGAGGAATAAACAAACATAGTATATTAGCAGTTGCTTTTATGCAGTTGTGTGTCATATATTTTAGTTCCTTGACATCTCCTGCTGTTTAATTCTCAAGGGGGCTGAATGCTAAACAGCAAATACTTGAGATAAACTGCCTTGAATCTACGCCCACATAATTACAAAGTGAATGCATCATTTCTGTTTAATACCATTACAAATTGTCAGTTCTCATCAATTTAAAATCAGAAGCAAAAACAAAATCTGTTTCATCCATTTATTTATCTGACCTTCAATCCAGGTAAGACCAGTGTGTCTACTGCCAGTGCTCATTTACCTTCTCTTACCTCATTCTGCAGGTTATTTGGCAGTTGGAATAAACAGAAAATCTCATGATAGGAAACATTTAGGGCGCATTCACACTAGAGCGTTTTTTGGCAAAATGCTCAAGCGCTAGCGTTTTTGAAAGCGCTATTGCTAGAATACCCTATAGGCCCGTTTTTACTTGGGCGATTTGCATTAATCGCCAGCGATTAACGCAAATCGCTAAATGCAAACGTGTAGCCTGCACGATTTCCCGGCGATAGCATTTCAGTGCAATAGAAGCGCTAAATGCGATCGAGGAAAAATCGCTGCAGTGTCCAGTGCTTTATCCACGTGAAATTGCGGAAGAATCACTCCTGCAAAACGCTGGCGGTAATCCTCGGTGTTTTGCACTTTTAAGTGTGAATGGACCCTTACAGGTTTTGTACAAATACAGATAAACCAAACAAACAAGTCTTTACCCCTGTCCCAATATATTATAAAATGTCATCATCCTAAAGTAATCTACTGTTAAATAAATAATCCACTCTTTAAGAAATAAAACCTGGTATCCCAGAATGCTCTTGGAGAAAAATCTGCATAGCTAAACAGCACAGGCTGTGACATCATTAGGAGGGTGGGATTACATTACATACCAATATACAGCTATATATAAATATAAGAAGTGTTTGTTATGCTGAAACAAGGAAATTAAATTACCACAAAAGTGGGTACCCTGAATAATTTGCTACATTATACTATATGTCACTACAGTGCCTCTTTAAGAACAGAATTCAGATTTTAAAAAGCCAAACTTGCATTAAAGCTGGACTATGTTTGTCATTTACACTGCTCCAAAGGGAACACTTAAACAACACAATGTAACTGTAAACAGAAGCATGCTGGAGCAGACACACCCAGGCTTCACACACGTGGTTCGTCGGTGCACAATCCTCCAGTGGGTCACCACTCCCACAGTTAGTGTACAAAGGGGGACACTCAAATGGCATGATAAATTTGCATTTATATTTGAAAGATTGCACAATCTTTAAAGAGACTATGTACTATGGGGGGTATGGGGGGTACTTCCCTCAGGAGGGGGAAGCCTCAGGGTCCCAATGACCACCTAATAGACAGCGGTTTCACCATCTAACAGTCCCTAGTGGCATCGCCGCTGGGAGACTGATGACGTAGTGGAGTCATTCAAGCTAAAGCCTATGACAGACGATTGCGCTGATTGGCTGGTGGGAGGAGGGAGGGTGAGGATTTGAAAAAAAAAAATAGGCATTTTATATAAAAAAAAAAAAAAAAAAATTATAATAATAATAATAATATTTATATAAAAATAAATGAACATCCCAGCAGGGATCACAGGTGTGCTGCGTTGTACGGCCGTGCAGCGTAGCCTTAATTGCAAAAAATGGTCTGGCCACTGGGTGAGGGGGTGGTAAGCCCAGAGTCCTCAAGTAGTTAAAGAGGTGGGTTTTGAGGGCTGGCTTGAATGTGTTGAAGGCAGGAGCCTCTCCTGGTTCCCTCATTCCAGCGCTGTCTCCCCAGTGGGTCAGAGACTGCTCTGTTCCGACCCAGTAGGCTCCGGAAGTCTTTGAGGGCCAGAGTGCTCCTGAAGATGGGTCGTCTCCATAGTGTGCATGTGCGCTCTCTCGCACACTTGTGCATGTGCGATACAGAGCCATCCGTCTTCAGAAGCCCTCAGGCTCCCAAAGCCTCCTGCAATGGAAGGTTTGAATGGACGCGACAGCGCTGGAACGAGGGGACTGTGAAAGGAATGGGAAGGCTAAATAGGACCCCGAGCCTTATCCTTCCTTAGGTAATAATCTATTTTTTTATTTTAAATATGCTTCAGGTTTGCTTTAAATCCCCAAACATAATTAAGCAAGGCAGCATTTAAATCCTCAGATGCACTAAGGCAGAATCTGCATGGAAACTATTTAGCTCCAAGGTAGGATAGGGTACCATTGCTGAGATTGAGGACCCATGCCCTATATCTCTGTACCTAACAATGCACCCAACTTGGGTCAGCTACAGTGCTGTTTTCTGGAGCACATAAAGGATACCACAACCGAGCGGTTGTGGTAAAAATGATTGCAGCACTGTGTAGGTTGTAATCAGCACATACCAGCTGTTCCTTCACCCCCCTCCGTTTGCCGCCGTTCTCATTGTATCCATCCTGGTGTGCGGCGACTTTCCTGAACTTTGACCCGGACATACTGCGCCCTGTGTGCGCAGTATGTCCTTCCCTCTTCGCTTCTGGACGGCGCTTAGTGCGAGGCTCAGAAGCATGCTGACTCCTCTGTGCTGCGTGTGCGCTCCATTACACCGAGCGTCACATGCTAATCAGCGTGCTTCTGAGCCTCGCACTATGCGCCGGCCAGAAGTGAAGAGGGAAGGACATACTGCGCCCTGTGCGCAGTATGTCCGGGTCAAAGTTCAGAAAAGTCACCGCACACCGGGATGGATACAATAAGAATGGCGGCAGACGGAGGAGGGTGAAGGAACAGCTGGTATGTGCTGATTATAACCTACACAGTACTGCAATCATTTTTACCACAACCGTTTGGTTGTGGTATCCTTTAAGCCTGGAACCCACTAGGAGCACTTTTCTGAGTGCTTTGTGATTTGAAAAGCTCTTGCTAATGTAATGCTATGGGTGTGATCCCACTTGAGCGATGTGAAAAAATGCCAAAGCGATACCAAAGAGAGCTGTGCGAGTATCAATTTTAAACCGATCGATATGCAACAATAAACGTGTTTTGCATATTTGTAAATCAGAGCGTTATACCGTTTTTTCTTTTGATTTTTGAAATATGAAAGCACCCATAGACTTACATTGCCCTGCAGTAGCAGTGCAGTGAATTGACGCACCGTGCCAGTGTGAAAGGGTCCACACAATGGGCTAGACTTTCACCAAGGCAATGTGGAGGAGTAACTAAGTTATTGGAAGTTATCACTTGTAGTTGTTTTTGCCTACACAGCACACACAAGCTACTGAGAACAAACACACAGTTAATTTAAAAATACTTTTCCTTAACAAATAAATGGACAAAAATGTTTTTTTGTCTAATTTGTTAAGCTGATTCATCATTATTTCAGTTTAGGACAGAAAGCATGCAGGCTGCCAAGCCCCACGTGGTCCAGGCTCACGTTCTGGCCAGGGCCCGTTCTAGACTTTTTGCTGCCTGTGGCAAAATTGTGAGGATGCCCCACTCCCCCCAAGAATGGCAGCACCAGACAATTTGCACTGCATGTTATAGCTGCGGTGAGCTCTCCAAAATACACCCTCAGTATAGGTAGGCAGCCAGGTATAGGTGCCCCCATCGGCAGCTAGGTAAAGTTGCCCCAGAATAGGTTAACCAGGTACAGATGCCCCCAGTATAGGTTGGACAGGCACTCTCTTCACTTCCTGTTTCTGCCTGGTGCTGCCCCCAGACTTCTGCCGCCTGAGGAAGTCACCTCACTTGGCATCATGGATGGACCAAGCCTGGTTCTGACTATACCAGCCTGAATGGGTGACAAGGGGTTAAAGAGGCATCCAAGGGGGAGCCCGTGTAAAACAATGGTTTTAATTAGTGCTGCTCGGATACCCCTTTTCAAAATCCGGATCCTATTCGGATCTGGATACCTAGATATCCGATCCAGGTCGGATATCCGAGTTCAAAATTTTCCGATCCGAATCAGATATCCGACCTCAGTATCCGGCGGATTCGGATATCCGGATAGAAAACCGGAAGTGGCCTTTAAATTGCTTCTAAATCGTTTTTTAGGGTAAATGAGGCATGTAGCATCATTATTTTTTAAAGGGGAACACTAATTGATGATGTGGGGACTTAAAATCCCCCCCTCAAAAAAAAATGGCTGTCAATTAACATCAGGCCTAGGTTCCAGACAGCGGTCGTGCAGCCCACATTGTGTCCAAAGTCCAAACGCACAACTGGGACATGACAGTTTTCAGCCAAGACACCTCCCAAAAATTACGCAGCAATTTTTGGGTTCCAAAAGTTTTGGGTTACATATAGGTGATATCAGAACAGCAGCAGTGGCCTGTGGCACCCTGGCGGTGTGAGCAGCACAGGCAGCAGGAGCAGGGCAATGCAGTAGCAGGTGTAATGTGTGCCAGTAGCATGCCGGACGTGTCACTTGGCACGTGTCATGTAGCACTTAGCCAAGTGCCACGTGGCAAGTTCCACGTGACATGTGCCAAGTGCCATGTGGCAAGTGCCAAGTACCAAGTGACAGTCAGACAGCAGAGGAGAAGACACTAGTGCACACTAACTGTCACACTGGCACTGCTCACAGCACAGCAGTTTTGTTGAAAGCTAACACAGTAGTACTACTACTCTAACAACTACTAGCACTGACTGCAGTACTGCAGTACTAACTACACAATAACTGTTAGGCTTGGTGGGCTTATTCTCCACCGTCAGCATACAACACATAAGCTGACGTGAAGGAGGTACACACACCAGCACAAGGAATCAGGATATCCCCAGTTTAGTGGAGGAGAGGACTGACTCCAATAGGAAATTGTGGCGCACAGAGCTGGTGCAGATCCGAACAGCCACAAACAATACTTCGTGATAACGTTTCAGCGCAAAGTAGCGCTGATCGCATAAACCAGGACTGAGGAGATCAGGACAGGTAGACAGAATGAACGCTTGCTTAACTAGCCACTACTTAGTGACAGCAAGCGTCCACAACAAGACAGACTGAAATGAGGCAGCCAATGCGTTGCAGCGATGGCGTGCCTCACAAAGACAGGACAGGATAATCAGGAAATAGGAGGATCAAGATAGATGAACGTAACACAGACAAATATACAATAAGTATGTTTTCCTAGCGTATTACAATTACAGCTATGAATGAAACTATTTGTAACGTCTGACTAACATATGTATATATCGGCAATGAACCGATATATGACATAAGCAGGAACACTGACTAGGACTGGAGCAATACAGGGAACAGGACTCAGAAGGATTCGCTATCTCTTCGCAGAGATGAACGCAATCCACAAACAGAACCAGGAGCAGGATAACTAACTCAGCACGGGTGATCACGATACGCGCAAACTACCAAAACGTGCTGGAAAGCTGACTAACTGAACACAGGATATAAACAGTTCGTGTACGTATACATCAGCGACACTGATGTATCAACGTAACACAAATACAAGGAAAATAACAAAACGTGCAAGTATGCGTATATATTGGCGATGAACCAATATATGACACAAGACAAGCAAAGTAACAACTTCTAGAAACAAGAGCAGAACTAGGAGGACTCGCTGACCCCTTCGCAGGAGTCAGCGCAGTCTACACGGACTAGGAACGAGGTGGGAGCCGCACAGAGTAACAGACAGAATCTGAGACTATGGTAGCCCATGGAGCATTGCAGGAAGCAGTTCTTTATACTGAGGTCATCCAATGGGAGCAGACATGCAGATTCCCACACAAGTGAATGATAATTAATCACAGGCTGACAGCAGTAAAAGGCAGACAATGATATGCAGCCTGCAGGAAAGGGATTGCCACTCCATTGCAGCAGACAATGTTTGTTTTCACAAAAGCATATTAAACTGTCATTAACTTCAGAGCGACTGCAGATGGAATCAGCAACTAGTTTAAGTGCAAACCAAACTATGCAAGCAAATGCATGTAATGACATCAGAACTGCTTGGGTTGCAATACCACTGCAGCCAGCAGTAAACGCTGCAGAAGCGATCGTAACAATAACACAGTAATCCTATCCCCTAATCCCTAACATAACTTACCTATACTGTAGCTAGCTAAGGCTAATAGCTGGCCAGCAGGCAGCAGCTGGCCTGGTCTGTGCACAGCACACACACAGACACATAGCAGCTGCCTGCAGCACACACTCTGACTGTCACACAATGACATCAAGCTAATTAACGATTTGACAATAGTGTAGTGAAAGTGAAGGGGTTAATCCCTGAACAGCTTTCAGTTGATCACTGTATACAGCCCTTGCTAGGCCAGCAGCACTGGAGCATGTCTCTCAGTGAGCATTCAGCAAGCTAGGACGATATGTCTCATCATGACAGCCCTCATTATACAGGGGGCTGGCCAGTGTTCCTTTCTGTGATTGGGTGCCAGGGTTTAAGCTGTAAACCCTCTGATTGGCTCAATGAGATCTGGTGGGGCTGGCCAGGGTTTCCCTCTGTGATTGGTTGCTAAGGCTTCTGCTTGGAGCCCTCTGATTGGCTCCAGGACGTCATCTCCTTAGTATTACAGTATTTCGGATCCGGATATCCACAATATCCGCATTATGTGCCCAAATATCCACAGATAGCTATCCGGATTTGGCCCAGGTATCCGTAATCCGAATCCGGTCGGATAACTGAAAAAAGGTCGGATATCCGGAATCCTGATGAGCAGCACTGGTTTTAATTTACTTTTACAAGCTACAGGTATATTTGCCAGGGATCCTCCTTATACAGCAGTACTGTAGCTGTACAGCTATTCCGGGCCAAAGCAATGCTACTCCCATCGGGTGAAGGAAATTCACTGCTCTTTCTGTTGATATTTGTATATTTTCACTACTGATACTGGTAGGTAGATACATTATCTGTCATTATTACTATCAGAACTTTAACCACTAGCCGACCACTCCACGCCAATTGGCGTTAACACGGTGGCAGCCCCAGGACGATCCACGCCGATTGGCGTGAACAACCTTCTATGGGGCTAGCAGGAGATCGCGTGCGCATCTCTGCTTGGAAGGTGTAGCTCTGCTGCGCCTTCATTCGTCGATCGCCACTCGGAGACTGTTAGACAGTGAAACCGCCATCTAATTAGGCTGTACAGCGCTGCAATCTAAGGCATTGCTGTACTGGGGACAGCCGTGTGACACGGCTGTCCCCCTGAGACACAGGAGAGCGATCAGCTCTCATAGGCTGAAGCCTATGACAGCCGATCACCATGATTGGCTGGCTGGGGGAGGGAGGCTTTTAAAAAAATAAAGAAAGAAAGAAATAGTAAAATGTATTACAAAAATAAACATTTAAATATTTATTAAAAAAAAATAAACACTGGGGGCGTGATCAGACCCCACCAACAGAGAGCTCTGTTGGTGGGGAGAAAGGGGGGGGGGAATAATCTGTGTGCTAAGTTGTGCTGCCCTGCAGCGAGGCCTCAAAGCTGTGGTGGCCTATTAACAGAAAAATGGCCTGGTCTTTAGGGGGGTTTAACACTGCGGTCCTTAAGTGGTTAACATTGATTTTCTCAAAAGCTACAAGGTCTTTTTGAAATATTTGTTTCCCTGGCTCCCATTGTTCTCCTTAACATACGTAGCAAATTTGGCAATATTAGCATGTAGAGCAGTGTTTCTCAAACCTGTCCTCATGACTTCCCAACACAGCTTGTTTTGCAGGCAACCTCACCTATGCACAGGAGGCGTAATTAGTGTCTCTGCTACAGGAAATCCATCTAGCTGAGACATTAATTACTCCACCTGTGCATAGAGGAGGCTGCCTGCAAAACAGGCACCATTGGGGAGTCACGAGGACAGGTTTGAGAAACACTGATGTAGAGGGCTTTGCTATTAACCTCCTTGCCGGTCCAATTCCCGCAGGCAAGGAGGCAGCGCAGCACTTTTTTTTTATTTATTTATTTTTTAAATCATGTAGCGAGCCCAGGGCTCGCTACATGATAGCCGCTGAGTGGCGGCATCCCCCCACCCACTCCGATCGCCTCCGGCGATCAGAGTAAGCAGGAAATCCCGTTCAGAACGGGATTTCCTGCAGGGCTTCCCCGGTCGCCATGGCGACGGGGCGGGATGAGGTCACCGACGTCATGGACGTCGGGACGTCAGAGGGAATCCCGATCCACCCCTTAGCGCTGCCTGGCACTGATTGGCCAAGCTGCGCAGTGGTCTGGGGGGGGCGGCTCGGCGTGGCAGGTAGCGGCGAATCGGCGGGTAGCGGCGGCGATCGCGTACCACATGCAGCTAGCAAAGTGCTAGCTGCGTGTAGGAAAAAAAATTATGCAAATCGGCCCAGCGGGGCCTGAGAAATCCTCCTGCGCAGGTTACCCCGAGCTGAGCCAGCTCCATTGATTTTAATGTAATTCTCACATTAAATTCATTTTTTATGATAACGTCCAAGGCATTTTCACTCATCCCTAATCATTAGCAAGCAAGATTCCTATCAATCCTTGCAAGAACACAAATCAGGTTGTATGTCTAAACACATTCTCACTCCCATGCAGCAATTTATTGGGATTTACTTCTACTGCTGTACAACACCACCACCTTGTGGAAGAAAAAATGCATGTTTTGTGTCTCTTGAAATTAGTCCAGAGAGTATAAACTCATTACAGTCCTGGCCAAAAGTTTTGAGACTGTCAAAAATATTCATTTTAACAAAGTTTGCTGCTAAACTGCTTTTAGATCTTTGTTTCAGCTGTTTATGTGATGTACTGAAATATAATTAAAAGCACTTCTTACGTTTCAAAGGCTTTTATTGACAATTACATGAGATTTATGCAAAGAGTCAGTATTTGCTGTGTTGGCCCTTCTTTTTCAGGACCTCTACAATTCGACTGGGCATGCTCTCAATCAACTTCTGTGCCAAATCCTGACTGATAGCAACGCATTCTTTCATAATCACTTCTTTGAGTTTCTCAGAATTAGTTGGTTTTGGTTTGTCCACCCGCCTCTTGAGGACTGACCACAAGTTCTCAATGGGATTAAGATCTGGGGAGTTTCCAGGCCATGGATCCAAAATTTCAACATTTTGGTCCCCGAGCCACTTAGCTATCACTTTTCCCTTATGGCACGGTGCTCCATCATGCTGGAAAATGCATTGTTCTCCACCAAACTGTTGTTGGATTGTTGGAAGAAGTTGCTGTTGGAGGGAGTTTTGGTACCATTCTTTAACCGGTTCAGCGCCGCAGTGCCGAAAATCTCATGCATCCGAGCAACGTTCACCTCCCATTCATTCGCCTATAACTTTATTGCTACTTATCACAATGAATTGATCTATAGCTTGTTTTTTCCGCCACCAATTAGGCTTTCTGTGGGTGATACATTTTGCTAAGAGCCACTTTACTGTAAATGCATTTTAACAGGAAGAATAAGAAAAAAACGGAAAAAAATTCATTATTTCTCAGTTTTTGGCCATTATAGTTTGAAATTAATATACGCTACCGTAATTAAAACGCATGTATTTTATTTGCCCATCTGTCCCGATTATTACACCATTTAAACGATGTCCCTATCACAATTTATGGTGCCGATATTTCATATAGAAATAAAGGTGCATTTTTTCAATTTGCGTCCATCACTATTTATAAGCTTATAACTTTAAATAATATAATAACATATTCTCTTGACATGCATATTTAAAAAGTTCAGACCCTTGGGTAACTATTTATGTTGTTTTTGTTTTGTTTTTTTAATTGTTTTTTTTTTTTTTTTTTTATAAAAAAAGTGTATGTGGGTCATTTTTGGTGTGGGAGGGAAACTGCTAATTTTAAATGTAAAATAATGTTTTTTTTTAATCAAAAATGTATGTGGGTGCAGTTTACTATTTGGCCACAAGATGGCCACAGTGAAAAAAGTCCTAGATGCGAACCAGCTCGCATCTAGGAACTAAAATGCTGAGGAGTTGTTTCCTGGGGGCAGAAATACCGCGCTCTCTGGAGAGAAAGCGTCGGTATTTCTGCGGGGAAGTTAGATCGGTGAATGGGAATTATATTCCCATTCACTGATCGGGGGGCTAGCGGCGGGCAGCGGGAGCGCGCGCGGGGGCGCGCCCGATCGCGCGCACGACCCGGCGGCAGCACCAGTGCCTATCTGGACGAGGAAACTCGTCCAGATAGGCCGAACTGGTTAATCATGGCTGCGTTTTTTGGCAAAATTGTGAGTGAGCCCACTCCCTTGGATGAGAAGCAACACCACACATGAATGGTCTCAGGATGCTTTACTGTTGGCATGACACAAGACTGATGATAGCACTCACTTTTTCTTCTCCTGACAAGCCTTTTTCCAGATGCCCCAAACAATCGGAAAGGGGCTTCATCTGAGAATATGACTTTGCCCCAGTCCTCAGCAGTCCATTCACCATATTTTCTGCAGAATATCAATCTGTCCCTGTTGTTTTTTGGGAGAGAAGTAGCTTCTTTGCTGCCTTTCTTGACACCAGGCTATCTTCCAAAAGTCTTTGCCTCACTGTGCGTGCAGATGTGCTCACACCTGTCACCATTCATGTGTGGGGTTGCTTCTCATCCAAGGGAGTGGGCTCACTCACAATTTTGCCAAAAAAACACAGGCATGAATAAAGAATGGTACCAAAACACCCTCCAACAGCAACTTCTTCCAACAATCCAACAACAGTTTGGTGAAGAACAATACATTTTACAGCACGCTGAAGCACCGTGTCATAAGGAAAATGTGATAACTAAGTGGCTCAGGGACCAAAACGTTGACATTTTGGGCCTGATTCACAAAGCGGTGATAACTCAGTTATCACGCCTAAAAGACTTTAGGCGTGATAAGCTTTGCACTGCTGAGTTCACACCGTTTTGCTCTCTTTATCGCGCGCAAGGTCCCGCGCGCAAAGTTTTGCGCGCGCAACCACGCAACTCCGCGCGCAGCGCCCATAGGGTTTAATGGGCGCATCGCGCGCACTGCACCGTGCGCCGCGCGAGCAAAACTTTGCGCGTGGAAAATTCGCGCGAGTTTCTTCTTATCATGCCTAAACTGAGTTTAGGCGTGATAAAGGGCTTTTCACTGGCGTGCAAACACTTTGCACCGCTTTGTAAATCAGGCCCATTGGGTCCATGGCCTGGAAACTCCCCAGATCTTAATCCGATTGAGAACTTGTGGTCATTCCTCAAGAGACGGGTGGACAAACCAAAACCAACTAATTCTGAGAAACTCAAAGAAGTGATTATGAAAGAATGGGTTGCTATCAGTCAGGATTTGGCGCAGAAGTTGATTGAGAGCATGCCCAGTCGCATTGCAGAGGTCCTGAAAAAGAAGGGCCAACACAGCAAATACTGACTCTTTGCATAAATCTCATGTAATTGTCAATAAAAGCCTTTGAAATGTATGAAGTGCTTATAATTATATTTCAGTACATCACATAAACTGAAACAAAGATCTAAAAGCAGTTTAGCAGCAAACTTTGTGAAAACAAATATTTTTGACAGTCTCAAAACTTTTGGCCAGTGCTGTATATCAGTGAGCAGGGCTGCTCAACAGGATTCCGGCTATCCGTGTAACCCGGATATCCAAACTTTTTTACGCTATCCGACCGGATTTGGATTCCGGATACCTGGACCCAAATCCGTATAGCAAACCACGGATATTTGGTAGCATACCCAGATACCCGCGGATACCGGTCCGATATCCGAATCCGAGTACTGTTACCATGGAGATGACGTCCATGACGTCATTGAGCCAATCAGAGGGCTCCCAGCCTAAGCAACCAATCACAGAGGGGAACCTTGGCCAGTCCCTCCTGTATATGAGGAGGGGGCCATGATGAGAATCTCGTCCTTGCTGTGACTGCCACTGAGAGACAACTCCAGTGTGTTTGGCTAAAGCAAGTGCATTATCAGAGTGATAAAACCAGCGTTTTTACACTGAAACACCTTAACCTCCTTGGCGGTAATCCCGAGCTGAGCTCGGGGTATGCCGCCGGAGGTCGCCGCTCAGGCCCTGCTGGGCCGATTTACGTTCTGAAAAAAGCAGCACACGCAGCCGGCACTTTGCCAGCCGCGTGTGCTGCCCGATCGCCGCCGCTCCGCGGCGATCCGCCGCGTGCAGCGGCGAAAGAGGGTCCCCCCAGCCGCCCGAGCCCAGCGCAGCCGGAACAAACAGTTCCGGCCGGCGCTAGGGGCTGGGTCGGGCGGCTCTGACGTCAGGACGTCGACTGACGTCCATGACGTAACTCCGCTCGTCGCCATGGCGACGAGGAAAGCGAAACAAGATAGGCCGCTCATTGCGGCCTATCTTGTTACTTTCGATTGCCGGAGGCGATCGAAAGTACGCTTCCGGAGCGCCCTCTAGTGGGCTTTCATGCAGCCAACTTTCAGTTGGCTGCATGAAATATTTTTTTTTTAATAAAAAAAAAACACATTGCAGCCTCCCTGGCAAAATAAATAAACCGCCAGGGAGGTTAAATACACCACTGTTATATTGTGTTGTAGTTAGCTAGTCTGTGTAATTTGTTAGTGTCAGTCAGTCAGACTTTGAGCTGCAGCTGGCTGCTAGTTAGGTCCTGTGTCTGTGTCTGTGTGGCCTGCTATTAGCCTTAGCTAGCTAGTAGTTAGTTACAGTATAGGTAGGTAGGATTACTGTGTTATACTGTGTAGTTAGTGCAGTGCTATAGTTGTTAGAGAGTGAGAGTAGTACTGTGTTAGCTACTACAGATTATTGCAGTGCTGCTGTGCTGCTGACTGAGCAGTGAGCAGTGTCAGTGTGTCTTGTTGTACTCTGCTGTCTGTCACTCCGTGCTGATTCACAGTCCAAGCCTGCTAATTAAGTACAAGTACCCCACACATCATCTGTGACATCAACACATATCTTGTACTATGTCTGGCACTGGCAGCCGGGGAAGGGGCAGCAAGGCCAAGAGGATAGGGAGCAACATCGCGGCCTCCGTCAGCAGTTCTGCCGCATCAGTCTCCATTCCGCCGCTACCCACTGGCCGTCCAGCTGTTAGGGGGAGTCACGCTGCAGAGACGCAGCAGCGTGTAGCAGCCATTTTCAAGCAGGGTTAGAGGCGCATATTGGAGGAGAAAGACGCCGTGCCTGTGATGCAGCTGATGGTGGATGACGAGCAGGCCACCACCAGCCCTACAAAAAAAATTCTGGACACAATGGGCTTTGTGGAAGAGTCTGAGATGGTGACAGTAATTGTTGGGGGGAGTCCGTCCTCCATGATGTGTCAGCAGAAGAGGAGTTTGAGGCGGGCTCATCATCCCAGCAGTTGTTTCGAGGAGGGGGAGTTTGATGTTGATGATGACGAGATGAAGGACCCGGACTACCAGCGACTGGAGGGGCATGTCAGCTCTGACTGATGAGGAGGATGATTCAGTGGTTCTGGCACGGAGGATCAGCATTGCAGGGATTGGCAGGAGCAGCAGTGGGCATGGAATGCGTGACCCACAGCCTGCTGCTCCATCTGCCACTACTACCACCAGCCGCACCACTCAACCCCAGGCCCCAACCACCACTAGGAGAAAATCAGCAGCAGCATCCCATTCTGAGCGACGTAAGGGAAAACTGCAATCCCCAATATGGACGTTTTTTCATCTGCCCTCACTTGATAGCAAGTTTGTAACTTGTAATGTGTGCCATGTGAAGATGAGCAGAGGGTCTAACCCAGGCATGGGCAAACATGGCCCTCCAGCTGTTAAGGAACTACAAATCCCAAAATGCATTTGCCTTTATGAGTCATGACTGTGGCTGTCAGACTTCTGCAATGCATTGTGGGACTTGTAGTTCCTCAACAGCTGGAGGGCCAAGTTTGCCCATGCCTGGTCTAACCCCTCCAATTATGGCATCTCCAGCTTCATCAACCATCTGGCCAATAAACACCAAACGGAGCACGAGGAATTCAAGAGGCGGAAGGAAGCTGGCGCTGGCCCTTGCAGTGGTCAGAGCACCATAACCCACTTTGCCACTCCTGCCGATACTGAGGCCTGTTCAGGCAGCCAGGCGTTGGGTCAAAGGTCCATCTGACCATGGATACCTGGTCTGCCAAGCACGGTCAGGGCAGGTACATTACTTACACAGCCCATTAGGTCAACCTGGTGACCGCTGGCAAGCAGAGAGTACGTGGCTGTGCAGCGGACCTAGTTGTGACACCTCCACGGCTTGCAGGCAGGCCTACTGCCCCCTCCTCTCCTTCTCCTCCTACTCCTCCTGCTACATCTTATTTGCTGTCATCCTCCTCTTTGGCTGAGTGGCAGTACAATTCTATTGGTGCTGCGAATCCTCTCCAGCTACACAGCCCCAGCTCCCCAGGGCCTATGCTGCATGCCAGGTACAATGGTGTCACGCCATCTTAGACATGTCTTGCCTCAAAGAGAGTCATACTGGAGCAGCTCTCCTGGCTGCTCTTAAAGGACTTCCGAGGCCAAATTTAGAAAAAATAAATAAAAAAAAAGTTAGATACCTGCAACAGTTTGGAAGACTGTAAGCAAACCATTAGTGGAATAATGACAGTATTCTGAGCTGTCCAGAATTGCAGAACAATTGCAAATGACAAAGTGACTCACTGCAAATGCACAACCGAATGCAGACTGACAAACCAGAACTGTCCATTTGCGGCTCCACCTGCAATGGACAGAACACGTCACAGGAGGATTCCTAACAGGCGGGGACCCGGTGGAACGGCACGGAGGGCGCGGACGGCGTCCTTCATATCTTCCAAACTGATGCAGGTATCTAACTTTTTTTTTTTTTTTCTAAATTTGGCCTCGGAAGTCCTTTAAAGAGTAACTGTTAGGCATAATATGTTAAATCTATTCTCTATTTTAGCCTATTACATACACAAAAAGGATTGTAATAAGGCAATGCAAAAAGTTAAAATCCTTCTTACTTTTTTCCTAGGAGGTTTTTCTCTCCCCATGCCTGCAGGACGCAAAGCCGCAGAACAGAAATTACAAGCAAGCTGATTGGCTAAAGCCTCTGTCAATCACCGCTCTGCTCTGCGATTGGCCGCCTGCTCTCCCCTTGTCTGCAGCGGTGTAGCCGCTGTAAGAGCGCACGGAGGGGGGCCAGAGGCTATCTCCTCTCACTGTCCTCTGCCCCCCTCCTCCAGTGTGATGTCCGCGCCCCCCTTCTGCCGCCCGCCGCCGCCGCATTATCCTTCTTCCCCGCACAGAACTTTGGGGAAGGATAAAGGCAGCGCACAGACTCCAGGAATAATGTTCCCAGGCGCTGCAGTTCCCCCCATACTCTCTGCACTGCCGCCGGTTGTAGTGCAGAGAGTATAGGGGGGAACTGCAGCGCTTGGATCTATTGTTAGGCGAGTCTTTGCCAGCTGCAGCTTTTCCTCCCCGCTGTGCTGAGGATAAGTGCGGGGAGGAGGGGGGTGCGGGGAGGGGGAAGAATATACCCGGAGGAATCAAGATGGCCCCTGCCATGAAAAGGATGACCCTTTATTTATACTATCAAATTATATTGAAGGAAACCGAGGACAGTGCAATACATCTGTTATGTAAGTAGAGGAAGTATTTATCTACTTACATATGTGTTTTCTTTGATGGGCATGTTTTTGCTAATAGTGCCTCTTTAACAAACAGGTGAATCAGTGGCTGACCCTGCACCAACTGGAGATCGGCAACGTGGTGTGTGACAATGGCAGCAATCTCATTTCGGCTTTGTATTTGGAAAGTTGACACATGTACTCTGCATGGCACATGTGCTGAATCTAAAAATTCAGACATTTGTGTGTAAGTACCCAGGCTTACAGGACGTCCTGAAGCAGTCCAGGAAAGTGTGTGGGGATTTCAGGCGGTCTTACATGGCCATGGCACGCTTGGTCGATATTCAGCGGAGAAACAACTTGCCGGTGAGGTGCTTGATTTGCGATAGCCCGACTCGCTGGAGTTCAACGCTCCTGATTAGAGGTGTAGCGAACGGTTCGCCGGCGAACGGTTCCAGGCGAACATTGGTGATTCGCGTTCGCCTGCGCCAGGCGAACTTTTACGGAAGTTCGATTCGCCCCATAATGCACTATGAGGGTCAACTTTGACCCTCTGCATCACAGTCAGCAGGCACATTGTAGCCATTCAGGCTACAGTAAGCCCTGGAGCCCCACCCCCCTTATATAAGGCAGGCTCCGGCGGCCATTACACTCACTCGTGTGCCTGCTAGTGAGAGGAAAGGGACAGCTGCTGCAGACTTGTTCTTCTAGGGACAGATTAGTTAGGTTCTTGGCTGCTTAGTTTGCTCCTTGGCTGATTGTTATTGCTTTATAGCACCCTAGCTTTTGTCAGAGCTCATCCTGTACTTTTTTTTTTTTTTACTGTGTGTCAAACTGACACTTTTGTTGCATGCACAGCCTTGCTAATTGATAGTGTGTGTGTGCCACTGCCAGCAGCCCAGCACATTCAGTGACTGACTGCCTGTGTGTGTGACAGGGAGCTGCACATTGTACTACCCAGTACTGCATATACCCATAGTACCTGTTGTGTTTACTTAACCCACCTCATCACTGCACATAACTACCTGTAGTGTTGAGTGAACCCAGCTCACTGCATCCTACTACTACCTGTTGTGTTTACTTATCCCACCTCATCACTGCACATAACTACCTGTAGTGTTGAGTGAACCCAGCTCACTGCATACACCTAATACCTGTTGTGTTTACTTAACCCACCTCATCACTGCACATAACTACCTGTAGTGTTGAGTGAATCCAGCTCACTGCATATACCTACAACCTGTTGTGTTGAGTGAACCCAGCTCACTGCATCCTATTACTACCTGGTGTGTTTACTTAACCCACCTCATCACTGCACATAACTACCTGTAGTGTTGAGTGAACCCAGCTCACTGCATATACCTACTACTACCTGTTGTGTTGAGTGAACCCAGCTCACTGCATCCTACTACTACCTGTTGTGTTTACTTAACCCACCTCATCACTGCACATAACTACCTGTAGTGTTGAGTGAACCCAGCTCACTACATATACCTACTACCTGTTGTGTTTACTTAACCCACCTCATCACTGCACATAACTACCTGTAGTGTTGAGTGAACACAGCTCACTGCATACACCTAATACCTGTTGTGTTTACTTAACCCACCTCATCACTGCACATAACTACCCGTAGTGTTGAGTAAACCCAGCTCACTGCATATACCTACTACCTGTTGTGTTGAGTGAACCCAGCTCACTGCATCCTACTACTACCTGTTGTGTTTACTTAACCCACCTCATCACTGCACATAACTACCTGTAGTGTTGAGTGAACCCAGCTCACTGCATATACCTACTACCTGTTGTGTTGAGTGAACCCACCTCACCGCATCCTAGAACCTTTACTGTTCAGTGAACCCAGCTCACTGCATCCTACTACCCGTTGTGTTGAGTGAACCCACCTCACTGCATCCTAGTACCTTTACTGTTCAGTGAACCCAGCTCACTGCATATACCTAGCATCCCCCCGAGATGGACAAAATGGACAAACCAGGTAGAGGAAGAGGTAGAGGCAGACCCAGAGGAAGGCCACCAGGCACCTGCAGGTCTGTGCGAGGTGGTGTTGCTGTGATTTCGTGCGGACCTGCCCCAAAATACAATGCTCAGAAGAAGGCACGTGCCATCACTTCCCAAAATTGTGAGGAGGTGATTGAGTATTTAACACAGAACACCTCATCTCCCGCAGCCACCAGCGCTACAACAAACACCACATCCGCTGCATTTGACACTTCGCAGGAGTTATTTGGTGGTGGTGAAATCACCGATTCACAGCCACTACTGCAACAACAAGAAGAAGGCGCAGGTACACCACCTCCTACGTCTGAGTTAGGTGGCGATAGTATGGACGTAACGTGTGTGGAGGGGGCTGATGAAACACCTGAAGTTGGTGCAGTTGAGGAGGTGTCTGAGGAAAGTGCAGCTGGCCAGGAGGATTATGATGACGATTATACGGATACCACATATGTTCCCGGTAGAGGAGATGACCAGGGGGACAGTTCAGAGGAGGAGTCAGAGAGGACTAGGAGGAGACGACTCCATGATAGAAGCAGAGGGAGCTCGTCCTCAGAAACAGCTGGGGGCAGTGTCCGGCGCCATGTATCGCCCGCTATGGCCAGACAGCCAACATGTCCTTCAACGTCAGCTGCTGCTGCCACCATAGCGCCATCAGCCCAGGGGGGCTCAGCGGTTTGGAAATTTTTTAACGTGTGTGTCTCAGATCGGAGCAAAGCCATCTAGTGTCTCTGCCAGCAAAAATTGAGCCGTGGAAAGGCCAACTGTCACGTAGGGAAAAGTGCTTTACGAAGGAACCTGGAGAGAAGGCACAAACAGCTATGGCAAGAACACCTGAGGAAAAGCAGCACCCCCTCAAAAGACAAGCCGTGGAGAACAACCGCAGCAGCCGTCACAGGGGGCTTCTGCTGCTCCACGTTCCCATGGTATTGTTCGTGGCTGGGGGGAGGAAGAATGGCTACACTTAAACAATTTAAAAATACAACCATCTAAACTTTCAACCAATTTAAAAATACAACCATCTAAACTTTCAAACAATTTAAAAATACAACCATCTAAACTTTCAAACTATTTAAAAATACAACCATCTACATTTTCAAACAATTTACAAAAATGCCAACAAAACTTGCCCTCCGTAAAACATTCTTTTGAAATGCTTTCGACTTGGTTTGTCTTCCGCTGGCTCAAGGGTCCAGATGCCTGGTCTGCAAAGCACGGTCAGGGCAGCCCTGTGTCTGTTGACGTTTGGCTCCGATTGCTGTTGGGGCTTTGGTCCTCCCTCTGCGGCACCCCTGCACACAGCATGTTTGCTATTGAATTATTGATTTTTGTTTGCTAGTTCAGCATTTATATTGGGGTTACCCGACCTGAGATTCAGGCTGTTTTTCATGATACCCCTAGTTATATCTAATAAAAGGGTTTGTTCATGCTGGCTCTAATTTGACAAATTCTAGATATATATATTATTGTCTTATATAATTTTTGTATTAATTTTTCTACTTTTCTAAATCCCTTCCTCTATTTGAGAGTAGTGGGAATATTTAGTTGCGAAGTATATGTATGTTAGGCGCGCATGTGCTGTCTGCTCGCATCGCCCAGTTACAGCCTCTTACCGTCCTCCACTATTTACCATCTGCGCGCGTGAGTATCACACGCCGGAGCTGTTTACATTTGTTCCCAGCTCCGCCCCATAGTGCTGGATTGGTGGTGGCCTCCCTGGGTTGGATGACGCACACGCTTGCCTGTTGTGAATGGCTGCGTGTGTGTATTTAGGCAGGGCACGGATGTGACGCCTACCACGCCTCCCTTTGAGAAAGCCGGAAGTCCCGGCGAAACATGTCAGGGCACCTGGCGTGTCACGGACCTCGCACACGATGCTAGCCAGACCTGTCCTCTGCTGCTCTCTGCCTCTGCCCCCCACTGGCTGCTGGGGTTTGTTGTCCGCCGCTGGCAATCTTTGGTAACCTCCAGTCCTGCCTTGCACCAGCTACTGCAGAAAGTCATTTTGTTTGCGGGGGTTTGTTGCATGCTGCTGACTCTCCTTGGCAATCCCTGGTCCTGTTACACATTTGCTGTTGCGGAAACGGACACACTGAGGAATCTATCATATGACAAGCCGACTCCTGGAACTCTAGTGTCTCTCCCCTAGCCGTGAGCTCCGGCAGTGGGTTGAGAGACCAGGAATCCAAGCCTCTTCGTGTCACCATCTGCTGCTTGGAGTGGGTACAGTATACAAGTCCATTCCTTTCTGTTTCTGTTGCAGTACGAACTGTCGCTTATATGGCATGGGTGCATTATCTGCTGTAACTACTTGCATGAGCTCTTTTCACTAACCCGAAGGTAGGCCCTGGCTCCTGGGTCATATACTTTTCCTGCATATATACCTTCTAACAGCTTGCTACCAAACCGCTTTCTTCTGCAGCTTACACTATTGCTGGGATTGAATTTGACATTTATTTTTTTGTCATACTGGACTGGCCACAATTGAAATTTCCTTTTTTTTTTGGGGATCCCTGACCACAATAGGTGGTCACAGCTAGGAATGGGTATATGAGGATACATGAGTTGTGGTGGTGCTGAGTGTCTGGCTGCATTTTGTGTGCGATACCTTTTTAATGTTTTTTGCACAAGTAATTAATTAAAGTATTTTTGTATTTTTACAACTAACCAGTTTGTCTGAGTTTATTGCATATGCCGCCCAATCCCCCATTTTCCTTGACTTTTACGTTACAGCTACAGCATGGGTCTCAGCAGGCTCCCACTTCGGGCCAGAATCCAACCTTCATTCCACGCGGTGACAATGGCAGACTTGCCCTCCATAACGGATTCCCGTTAAAGGATTTAAAGTTAATTCATTTCAAATACACAGCAGGGCCTCGAAAGTTCGCCTCCTGTATTGTTATTTTTGGTCACTACTTTGGGGCGGGCGTGCATGCCTGCCTGCTGCCCTCCTTGGATGTGTAGTGGTAGCCGTTTCTCAGGCTCCACACCGGATTCCATCCCTCATTCCCCGGCCATTATCCGGGGTCACAAATGGCAGACTTGCCCGGCTCCATGTGATTCTCGTGAAAGGAATGTGGTGTCATCTTTGCCCGCCATAACTGGTTCTCATTCAAGGATTTAAAGTACATTCATTTCAAATACACAGCAGGGCCTCAAAAGTCCGCCTCCTGTATTGTTATTTTTGGTCACTACCTCGGGGCGGGCGAGCGTGCATGCCTGCCCGCTGCCCTCCTTGGATGTGTAGTGGTAGCCGTTGCTCAGGCTCCACACCGGATTCAAACCCCTCATTCCCCGGCCATTACCCGGGGTCACAATGGCAGACTTGCCCGCCTCCACAGGATTCTCATTGTAGCGGTACTGAACAAGTACACAGCAAGTAGAAAATGTAATTTAAAAACAAAACGTAAGCTTTTTAACAATGCCATGGAAAGTTGAGAAGGAAGTCACACATTACCTGATATCACTGAGTGAGGAAGAGCAATCTCGCCATGTTGCGCAGTAGTCCAGCATGGCCGTCACTACACAAAGAGCTGTTTGCGGTGCGTTACACAGTGAGTTTGGTGTGTCAGTGTGAAGCAGTACTCTAATTACACTCCCTGATTGATGTATACACATGCAAGATGTTTTAAAGCAGGTTAGGCCTGCAATTTAGCATTCAATGTGATTTCTGCCCTTAAAACGCTGCTTTGCGTCACATCCAGATTTTTCCCCAGGACTTTTGGCATGTATCCCACTCCGCCATGCCCCCGTCCAGGTGTTAGACCCCTTGAAACATCTTTTCCATCACTTTTGTGGCCAGCATAATTTTTTCTATTTTTCAAAGTTCGCCTCCCCATTGAAGTCTATTGCGGTTCGCGAACTTTTCCGCGAACCGAACCTTCCGCGGAAGTTCGCGAACCGAAAATCAGAGGTTCGCGACATCTCTACTCCTGATGTTTAACCGCCTGCTACAACAGGAGAAAGCCGTCAAACAGTATCTCTACAACTACAGTCAAAGGACATGCTCTGGGGAGATGGGGATGTTCTTGCCGAAGTACTGGACACGCATGCGAAATGCCTGCAGGCTCATGCGGCCGTTTGAGGAGTCGCAGTGAAGGCGCCATCAGTGACTTGATCCCATATGCTTTCATCCTGGAGCGTGCCGTGTGTAGAGTGGTGGATCAAGCTGTGGAGGAGCAAGAACAAGAACAGGAACAGGAGGAAGAGTTGTGGGATCAATTCTCAGCAGAACCAGATGTTTCCTCAACACCTGCAGCAGCACAGAGGGGGGAGGAGGAGGAGGAGGAGGAAGAGTCGTGTGGGGAAGAGGAGTCAGATGATGAGGAAGGTGTCACAGACCGCAAGGCCGGTCTGCGGATGGGGCAAATCGATCAGCGTCAGAAATCCTCTCACACGGTCATTTGTTCATCACGAAGGGTAACCCGCGTCCGCGATTTGATGAACTGACTCATGAAGGGAATGTTCGGATGCCAACGGATTCACCTCACACATACAATTCAAAGATCTGCCACCAAGCGAGTTACACAGCCCGCTACTGTAATTATACTAGGACTTGGAGAATGCTCTATTAACCCCTAGCAGTATGCAGGAACCTGGGTCAGATCGTTATATCTGGGCCGGGTTCTCGCATACGGGTTATAAAGGCACACTTCTATTAAACACAGGGTAGCGATTTCAGGAGAATAGGTACGATTGTGTATGTTCAGCAACAGGTCATAACCGCTAAACGATTTTTAAAACGTTTAATAACAAAAATGCATTACATACAGTTATATACACCAATTAACATATACACACAGAGCTTAAAAATAAAAGGGAATAAGATCAGAAAATTCTTACTTAGTTATGGCTGATAGTCTATTTGGAGAATGAAGAAACAGAGTCCAGTTTAAAAGTAGGCATTCAGGTTTAGAGTCCTTGAGCAGTGCAGGCGCTGGCTCTCCTTAAACGCCTGCATGAACGTTCCTGGTCGATGGAATTTGGAGAACTGGGCAGGTTTGGTCCCGCCCCATTTTTTTAGGACCTGAGTTTTGGGGCTGTCACTACCTGGAAAGTAGGTGTGTTTAAGGCGGGTTTACCTCCTAATCAGCAGGTTGCCGCCCCCCAGACTCAGAGCAAGAAATGTACCGATTATTAATAATCTGTGTAACTCCGCCCCAGATTGGCGCATCGCAAATCCGAGACTATATTCATAAGCGGCTTGCGACCCTGTATCAAACGAGGCTATACATGCCTATTCTATCGCATGCGCTCTACACAGGCCGGATAAAGTGGTTTCTCTATTGATTCCTGATAGCTAGAAAATTATAATTCATGTGAATGATAGAACTGATTTCTAGGTATCAGGAAATGTGTTTTTTGTCTTGCTGTGCCAAACCTATTTTGAATTATTAATAAAGTAACATTCCCTTTGTTTGAGGCTATGAGCTTGGAGGGAATTTTTAGCTCACTGGTTCGAGCTGGTTTTTCTTTTGGGGGAAGATGAGCTGTGTAGCCAAATGGCTTCTCGGCAGGGGAGTTGGCCACTTGTGACATTCTTTCCTGACACAGGATGTGGGGGAAGGTTACTGTTGCTCTCAGTAAGAAGAGAGGAAAAAGGACATCTATTGTACATTTACACACGACTGATAGTAATTGTGCACGACCATACGAAAATCGTTGGCGCTTGCGCACGACTTTCCGTAATGCTCGTCACAGAAGGTGTTTTTTTTTTTTTTTTTTGCGGAGAAGGAAGTGGAAGAACAACCGCAGCAGGCGTCGCAGGGGGCTTGTGCTGCTCAACTTTCCCATGGTACTGTTCGTGGCTGGGGGGAGGAGGAGAACTTATCTGACATCACTGAGGAAGAGCAAGAGGAGATGGATAGTACATCTGCATCCAAATTTGTGCAGATGGCGGCTTTCATGCTGTCCAGCCTTTTGAGGGACTCCCGTATAAAAAAACTCAAGGGGAATGACAATTACTGGGTGGCCACGCTACTAGACCCTCGGCATAGGCACAAAGTGGCGGAGATGTTACCAACTCACCTGAAGGCAGAAAGGATGCAGCACTTGCAGAACAAGCTGGCAACTATGCTCTACAGTGCGTTTAAGGGTGATGTCACAGCACAATGGAATAACGGTGCCACTGCCTGTAATCTTCCTCCTCCACCCATGTCCATGCAGGAAAGGACAGGACGCTCTAGCGATCTCATGGTGATGTCGGACATGCGGACATTCTTTCGTCCAACGTCTCGCCTTAGCCCTTCCGGAGCCACCCTCCACCAACGCCTAGACCGGAAGGTAGCCGACTACCTGGCCTTAAGTGTGCATGTAGACACTATGAGCAGCGATGAACCCCTGGACTACTGGGTGCGCAGGCTTGACCTGTGGCTAGAGCTGTCACAATTTGCCATCCAACTTCTGTCCTTTCTGCCCTGCCTCAAGCGTCCTGTCAGAAAGGACCTTCAACGCAGCTGGAGGCATTGTCACTGAGAAGAGAAGTCGCCTAGGTCAAAAAAGTGTTCAGTACCTCACCTTTATCAAAATGAATGAGGCATGGATCCCGGAGGGCTACTGCCCGCCCGAAGACTAAGTCAGTCCCCACACAGCATCTCTGCCTGTAGGCCGCTTGACTGCCTTCTCTGCCACCACCAACAGGGTCCAGGACTCCAGGCGGATTCCTGAATTTTTAAGGTCGCTGCTAGCAGCGGCCGCTAACAAAACCAATAACAATTGTTTCTGTTGTGTGTACATGCCTGCCTAATTTTTTTGGCTGCACTGCAGCTGCAACATCAAAACAAAAGGCATGTACATGTGTCAATTCCCCTTCGTGATTATTACCTTACCTCATGAAGGGAAGGACTTGCTGCTATTAGACATTTCTTGATTAAGGGTCTGGAACCTGATGTTCAACAGGAATGTCTACCTGCTGAGTTCATTCTTAGTTGTCTTGAATTGATTTTGGAAAATAATTGTTTTAAGTTTGAAAATATGTGGTTTAGACAATGCAGGGGGACTGCCATGGGAAGTTCGGCAGCCCCTGCATTTGCAAACCTTTTTGTGGGTTTTCTTGAGGAGACTATGATTTTCCCGAGTGCACCATTCCAGGAGGGTGTCGTCAAGTGGCTGAGGTTTATTGACGACATCTTCCTGGTCTGGAGGGGTGATGAGAGTGCCCTGACAGCATTTATCGGGTTCTTGAATGGCTTGACCAATGGGATTGTGTTCAATCCTGAATGGTCCCCTACCAGTGTCACATTTTTGGACGTGCGTGTCATCATTGAGGACTGGGGTTTTCGTACGACTTTGTATCAAAAGCCAACGGATCGTAATAGTTTGTTGAGGTATGAAAGCTTCCATCCTGAACATTTGAAAAATTCCCTACCTGTGTCACAGTATCTTAGGGTGCTGCGAATTTGTAACGATGCGTCCGACCGGTTGACTCAGCTCTCTCTGATGACACGCAGGTTCAGGGAGAGGGGTTACCCTGATGACATCTTGAAGGTTGCCTTGGGTAAGGCAGAGGACAGATGGAGAGGCTTGGACCGACGGGAGCGCAATAGAGAGACGGGAATTCCCTTTGTGCAGACGTACAGTCTTGCATCTAGGGGGATACAGCGTGTCGTCGAGACTCATTTACCAATATTAACAGGAGACAAGTCTCTTCCGAATCTGATAAAGAAAAAACCTCTGCATTCCTATAGGTCATGCCCTAATCTTAGATCTAGACTAGTGGAGGCTGACCCCTGGCAGAAATATGCCAAACCCCAAGTGGTGTTATCTCATAGAACTGGGTGTTACAAGTGTTTTAAATGCAATGTGTGCACAGCACTGAACACAGGAGGGTACTTTGTACATCCCCATACTTGTCAGAAGTACAATATTAAGCAATATCTTAACTGTGACTCTGACTTTGTGGTCTATCTCTTGAAGTGTCCCTGTGGCCTTGCCTATGTTGGGAAGACCACGGGGCCATACAAGAAACGATTTCAGAGGCATCGCAGTGACATCAAAATGGCACTTGAGGCAGAGGGGAAGGGTAGGAAACCCGATGCCACCAAACCGGTCGCATTGCATTTCTTGGAGGCTGGGCACAGCATGCACAGTTTAAGGGGGATGGCCATTGAACAGGTAATGGCCCCTAGACGGGGTGGGGATCGCAAAAAGCGTCTACTGCAAAGGGAGGCGTTTTGGATCTTTACATTGAATACTGTCAAGCCTAATGGCCTCAACAGCAATAATGGGCTTGCTTGCTTCTTGGGTGAGCGATGATGTGTCTTTTTATTATGTTTTGTTGCAACAAGTTGTTTTTAATATTTTTTATGAATGTTTATATATATTTTGTAGGGTGGTCACGTGCACTTTAATGGTTGTCTTGATATCTCCTGCAGTATATCCTTTTTCTCCATCAATATGAATATGTGCATGTAATTTGGCAGCAGGTGACTGGACGGGTTATGGTGGAAGTTTTCTACATAACAGTTTAGTCCTTTTTTTCATATCAGTTTAGTCCCTCAGTCTGCTAGGCTCTATAGTCCAGGTATCCATTTGGAGGATTTTGCGCTTGTGAGGTCCTATTTTGGCATTGCCAACGGGTCAGTACCCGGTGGGTTGTGACCTGTTGCTATGGCAACGCGATATGAAGCGCACGCATGCGCGTAGAATTCAATGTGATGTGGCCGTGTGAACTTTCGTTACTATGTGACGTTATGATGACACGCCCCTTTGAGACTGCATTGCGCGGCTGGGCTATGCACACGTCATGGCGTACATTGGTATGCCCTGTGACGATGTGGAGGTGCGTGCGTGTGACGCTGTTGCGTTTGGATTGGTGTGTTCTCGGAGTGGCTGATTGGCTGGGCATCATGCCGAGCATGACGCCCATGATGTTCACGGAAGATGAGCGGCGTGTGGGAGTTTACAGCGCGGCTGATGGAATCCTGGAGAGGGGCAGACTGATTGACAACGGGGTGAGCCAAATAGCATTGCACAATGTTGTATTTTGAAAATGTAACGTTTTATCGATTGATGGGAACGCCTATGGGTGGGATCAGTAATCTCTGTTTGGGGGGTATTTATTGTGGTTTTTGTATGGACACAATGTATTTGTCTTTGCTGCTATCTGCCTTGATAAAGGGGACCCTGAGTGGCCCCGAAACGATCGTCGGCCTATGCAGGTCAGACTATGTATTTACACACATGTGATGGGACAATAAATTGATGGAAATTGCTCCGTGAAGTCTGTGTGCGGACTCCTTCATGACTACTGTGACTTATGGCCTTGGGGCCCGGCACCAGCATACCCTCTGACGTGAGTGCGGTCCTTGGATTGAATTACCTCATGAAGGGGCTTGCGTATCACAATGAAGCAATGACCGCCGGCTATATGAGTATCTCGGGGGGGGGGGAGGGGGGAGAGGGGGCACACCCAAGATAATAAGGTTGTTGCTTCATTGTGGACAGACCAAATTCTATCAGCTGGACAGTCACTGTAGTTCTGTCATTGAGCTACCTCAGCCCGGCGACCATATGGGCTTGAAAACTGCTATCGCTTGCACTCTCGCCATGGTGCGCACCAGTCCAGCATGGCCGTCACTACACAAACAGCTGTTTGCAGTCACTGCATACCTTTCACTGCATCTGTGACTGCACATTGTATTATACCTGGCAGTCAGTGCATACCTTTCACTTGGATTTAAAGTTGATTTGTCTCATATACAGCAGGACCCCGAAAGAGTCCTCCTGTATTGTTATTTTTTGTCACTACCTCCCTGATTCAGGACTTGCGTGCTGTGCCTTCTGCCTTCCTTGGATGTGTGGTGGTAGCCGTTCCTGCTCCTTTGCCCACAGCATGCCTGCTGCCTTCCATGGATGAGTGGTGGTAGCCGTTCCTGCTCCTTTGCCCACAGCAGCAGCCAGGTGTTCATTAAGGAAATCTTTGAGTGGAAGAAGCCAATGTCTGTCAGTCACCTCCTTGCCCGGCGTCTGACAGCTGGCTTGGCGGAACTGTTAGCTCACCAGCTGTTACCATACCAGCTGGTGGACTCTGAGGCCTTCCGAAAATTTGTGGTGATTTGGACACCGCAGTGGAAGATACCAGGCAACAATTATTTTCGAAAAAGGCGATACCCAAACTGTACCGTGATGTTGAAAGGCAAGTGGTGTAATTCTCTGGCACACAGCATTGGGTCAAGGGTCCATCTGACCACAGATACCTGGCCTGCAAAGCACGGTCAGGGCAGGTACATTACTTAGACAGCACATTTGGGTCCTTCCTTGGATGTGTGGTGGTAGCCGTTTCTCAGGCTCCCACTCCGGACCGGAATAGAGCCCTGTTTCCCCGGCCATTACCCGTGGTCACCATGGTACTAAGAAATTCTCGTTGAAGGTACTGTACAGCCAGCAGAAAAAGTAATTTAAAAAAAATAGATGTAAGCTTTAACAATGGTAGAGAAAGAACCATCGAAAGTTGATCAGACAGTACCTGACATCACTGAGGAAGAGCAATCTCGCCATGGTGCGCACCAGTCCAGCACGGCCGTCACTACACAAACAGCTGTTTGTGGTGCGTTACACAGTGAGTTTGGTCTGTCAATGTGAAGCAGTACACTAATAACACTACCTGATTGATGTATACACATGCAAGCTGTTTTAAAGTACTTTAGGCCTCCAATTTAGCATGCAATGTGATTTCTGCCCTTAAAACGCTGCTGTGCATCAAATCCGGATTTTCCCCCCAGAACTTTTGGCGTGTATCCCACTCCACCATGCCCCCCTCCAGGTGTTAGACCCCTTGAAACATCTTTTCCATCACTTTTGTGGCCAGCATAAATGTTTGTAATTTTCAAAGTTCGCCTCCCCATTAAAGTCTATTGCCGGTTCGCAAGTTCGTGCGAACCCAAACTTTTTCGGAAGTTTGCGTTCGAGGTTCGCAAACCTAAAATCGGAGGTTCGAGCCATCTCTAATTACAGTATAGTGTAGATTTGTATATTGTAAAGGTCCATACCCACGATGCGATTTTTGCAGCAACTTTTTTCACGCGACAAACTGCGATTTCGTTAATCATGGGTACAGTCTCCTGATTGCATGATCAATTTTTCATGATGTGCAGCGTATGCGACCATCATGACGGATCTCATCACGGACGATCGCTCAGATCCCTGTAGACTCTCGCGCAAAGTGCCGCGATCGTGTTGCACCCGTCGTGTGTACCTGTGGTAGAAGATGGATCGAGGAATGATGATCGCTTGTCAGGTCGCATTTGCCATGGGTTCCCTGATCCATCTTCTGTTTGACCTTGTGGTGAATACATACCATACCTTAATCTTTTGTGTACAATACTGTAGGTGTAGCGTTATTACATAGTATATAGGTATGTAGTTTGTATATTGTTTGTATGTTATCTATCTATCTATCTATCTATCTATCTATCTAGAGCCCGCAATAAAGAGGTATGGGTGGGGGGCAACAGAAATTAAAGCATTAGCTAATTCTGACCTTAAATGACCCCCGGTAAATCCATTCCCAAAGCTTTTAGGACTTGTTCACACCTAAGGCATTTTCGCCTTTTTTTAAGCGCTGGTGATTTTCAAAATTGACCTAAAAGCACTTGTGCAATGATTCCCTATGAGAGTGTTCATATCTGAGCGGTTTGATTCCGATCCGCTCAGCAAAGCGTTGCCTGCTTGGCCCTGTACCATTTTTGGGGCAATTTGACTCAATGAAAGGTATAGGAAAAATTGCAAACTGCTTGAAAAAACGCTTTGAATAGTGATTTCCCCAGCGCTTCCAGAGGTACAGTGTTTACCTTGTGTGGCCCCCACCTTTATCTCTGCTCCCTCCCCTGCCAGCCAAGCCAGACATTTGGGTAGTAGCCAGACTCTGGGAGACTACTGACCCCAGACCCAGAGACTTGAGCTGCCAGTCACAGGGAATGGACGTAGGCAGGCCTGAGTGGACGGACCACGGATGGACAAAGAGCATAATGTGTGTGAGGCAGCAGCAGGGACTGCCAGTCAGGCAGCCTTGACAAACACACATGCTTACAGGACACAGCAGAGCAGCCGCTGTGATACAGTCAAGCAGTATATGTATATATGATATAATTATTCCAGCAATTTAACAGAAATGTTAACTGCCAATATTAAAGTTATCTGACTCCTGGTAGGAATGCACAACAGGGTGCTGCTGGGCAGCGGAGCTGCTTATCTCTCACCATCAGCCCCACACACAGGTATTGTCCTGACTTACATAGATACCTGAGGTCTGGAACGGATCTAGGTACCTGGGTGTTATATAAGTTAGGGAAGAAGCTGTGGTAATTGTTTTTTTTTGTTCATGTTTGGGTTTATTACCGCAGCAGGGTACTGTTTATTTGTTTATATGTATAAGAAGAAGTTTCTTTATGCTTGTAATTCCCATGCTACATCTGTATACATTCTGAAATATCCCATTGTTCAATTGCCTGTGATATGCAAAATCTCTTTCAAATTCAACTCACATGTATTGATAATTTTGATACTAAAAAATTCGAAACACCGGTTAAAATCATCTCTTGGAATGTTAGGGGGTTACGCTCCTCTTTCAAGAGATCGTTAATGTGTCAGTACATCCACAAATACAAACCGCATAGTCTTATCCTACAGGGAACGCACTTAGATAGTCCCATAGTGAAAACATTACACAAATCCTGGGTGAGCAGGGCTATACATTCAACCTATCCTACATTTTCCAGAGGGGTCTCGATCCTAATCAGCAAAACATTAACATACAAAATGCTACACTCATATATTGACTCGGAGGGCAGATACATTATTCTGCACATGTCAATCTTCGGAGTTGTTTTCTGTATTGTAGGAATATATGCCCCTCCCCCATTACAAACTACATTAATACATCAAATAATGATTAAATTACAAAAATATCTTCCAGCCAAGTTGCTCCTTATAGGAGACTTTAATGATATACTAGAAGCCCAAAAAGACTCCACAAACCACTCCAGAGCGCCAAATCTTTAGTTAATACAATGGGTAGATACTATGTCGCTCACTCAGATCTGAAGATGGAAGAACTCCGGGAGAATTGCTTTCTCCCACTTTTCTTCCACTCACAGATCTGCTGCCCGTATAGACTTGGCATTTGGTAACACAGAATTATTAGCACATGTTCACTCAGCATCAAACCTACCCAGCGGACTCTCTGACCATGCGCCGCTTGAGCTTAGTTTTTACCTTGGCGTGTATTGCAATAAATCTATATGGAAACTCCACCCAAAATGGATCTCAGATAAAGATATAGGAGAGGCAATTTCCTCAGCAATCCAAAATTACTGGGACATTAATGTAGCTACCCCCCCCCCCCCCCAAATACATGGGATGCTTTCAAAGCCATCATTAGAGGGGAATATATCAATCGGATTTCAGCCTGTAGAAAGGAACTTACACTAACGCAACTAACCCAAAAGGAAGACCAAGCTACCACGGCATATGCATCCACCCCTGACGATGACTCCTATTCTGACATCATTATTATTATTATTATTATTATTTAGTATTTATATAGCGCTGACATATTACGCAGCGCTGTACAATGTATATATATATATATATCTTGTCACTAACTGTCCCTCAAAGGAGCTCACAATCTAATCCCTACCATTGCCATATGTCTATATTATGTAGTGTAAGTACTGTAGTCTAGGGCCAATTTTAGGGGGAGCCAATTAACTTATCTGTATGTTTTTGGAATGTGGGAGGAAACCGGAGTACCCGGAGGAAACCCACGCAGACACGGAGAGAACATACAAACTCTTTGCAGATAGTGCCCTGGCTGGGACTCGAACCAGGGACCCAGCGCTGCAAGGCGAGAGAGCTAACCACTACGCCACCGTGCTGACATGATGCAAAGCAAGCGACTATTACATTTACATATGACTGATCTAACTAAAACGTCTCTCACAAAATGACAACAAAGCTGCATTTGAGAAAGGGGACAAAAACGGGAAATTATTAGCAAATATAGCACGCAATCCCTCTGAACAATCAAACATTCCAGAAATTAGGCTGGAGACCGGCGACATAACAGCTAACCCCCTCCGCAATTTTGTTACAATTTCAGCGATACCAAGAGGACTTATATACCTCTAAATTTGTAGGGGATAAAGCGCAACTCGCTAGTCTCCTTTCTCGGATAACGGTACCAACACTAGATACAGACTCATCCCAAGCAATAGATAAAGATATTATGGAGGAGGAAGTGGTGGATGCAACTCTATCCTTCCCTTCCCAGTAATCCCCAGGCCCAGATGGGATACCAATCAAATTTTATAAAAGATATATAAGAATATTGGCTCCACACCTAACCAAATTGTATAACCATAGCTTATCGGGCAACGGCTTACCAGAAACCTTTTCTCAAGCACATGTAATTTTAATACCTAAGCCGGAGAAATACCCGAGAGCAATTGCATTTCTAGACATACAGAAGGCATTTGATTCGGTCGAATGGATAGATCTTTGGACAACTCTAGACAAGTTCGGCTTTGGCCCCAAATTTGTTTCATGGCTCAAGTTAATATATAACAACCCTAAATCTAATATAAAAATTGGTCAGACGATCTCTTCTGACATATATTTATATAGAGGCACAAGGCAGGGGTGCCCTCTCTCTCCGGCCCTCTTCGTGATAGCCATAGAACCGATTGCAGCGGCTTTACGCCAAGACACTCACTTAAAGGGCTTTCATGTGGGGGGGCTGGAGGAGAGGGTGTCCCTGTATGCTGACGACATGGTACTTTACCTAGAGGACCCTAACAGCTCTATCATGGGCGTCCGCAGAAATTTTTTCAGGGGGGGGGGGGGCAAAAAGGGGGGAGGAAAAAGAGGGGCGGCGCGCCGAAAATCTGGGGTGGTGTTGTGTGGCGCGTGTAGCGCGCCAAAAAATTTAGCTACGTCAAATGGTTGTGGTCATAAACCAGAATGTGGGTGTGGTCGTGGGTGGAGACAAGTTTACATGAACTAAGCAATGGTGGGACATTAGATTAGGACAGTGGTGGCGAACCTTTTGGAGGTCGAGTGTCCAAACTGCAAAGTCACTTTACTATCACAAAGTGCCAACAGCAATTTAAACTAAATACAAACATCCATAGTAAACAAAAAAACAGTTGCGCTGGGCCTAAAAAATGTTGTCTAACAATTTCACCAATAATGGGTACTAATCAGCTTAATGAAAAATATCCACAATTTATTCCAAAATATGCTTATAAAACATAGATTATCAGTTGTTGCATAAATAAAACAATTTCACATCACAATATTGCATACATATTTCATGTTCAATGTCTATACATATCATCCACTCGCTCAAAAGTACACAGACCTTCCAATGTGCATGAAAAAGTTGGGATAAAAAGTGGGGATAAAAAACTTTGAATAGAAAGGTTCTGGAGTGAAGAATCTGTATGATATATTCTCTGTTTGTGACTCTAGATATATATTATTGCAGTGTCCTTAAATCCTTAGTGGAGGTGAAGTAGATTGATGTGTTCCAATATAGGTACCTTGTGGAGGGCTGGTTATCACATCACAAAAGTATGTCCCCTTCACTATAAGTTCTGTACGTAGCCAGATAGGTTATTGATGTTTGCCTTGGCGGTTACGATCTATAATTCCTGCAACAAAATGTCCACAATGGTTCTACTCACGTTCCTGACGAATAGGTAAAGATCAGGCTGGAGTCCAGTGGTTGAGTCAGAGCTCCGGCTGGCAGCTCTGTGACTCGGCTCAGCATGTACACGCGCTGTATCCTCGATCCGTTCCGCCATCCACTACTGCTACAGGAGCAAGTACTCTGCAGCTGCATCAACTAGGTACAGCACGTATTCAACCATTCCTGCTGTAACCAAGCAACAGCCTAGCAATACAGGACGTGGGGAACAGGTGACGTCACCGGAAGTGAACCAGCCGTCACCCGGAACTACTACAAGTTTACATGAACTAAGCAATGGTGGGACATTAGATTAGGACAGTGGTGGCGAACCTTTTGGAGGTCGAGTGTCCAAACTGCAAAGTCACTTTACTATCACAAAGTGCCAACAGCAATTTAAACTAAATACAAACGTTTTAACTCATACATGAACATTATGGAAAATCCAAGTTGAAAATAAACTGTGAAGATAAACAATTTCATCCATCCTATTCCTGAAAAATGTATTCATTTTTTCAGAACCTCCCAGTTCCATTTTTTGTTTTAAAAAGCGGAAAAAGTAGGTTTAATGCTCTTGTCTCATATGATGATGATTCATCTTTTTCTATAGTCTCGCAGTTAGCAATCATGAGGCCCCCCCATCAAGACAAATTCAGCAATCATGAGGCCCCCAACATGACCAACTCAGCAATCATGAGGCCTCCAACAAGACAAATTCAGCAATCATGAGGCCCCCAACAAGACAAATTCAGCAATCATGAGGCCCCCAACAAGACAAATTCAGCAATCATGAGGCCCCCAACAAGACAAATTCAGCAATCTTGAGGCCCCCAACAAATCATGAAGCCCCCAACAAGACAAAGTCAGTAACCATGAGGCCCCCAACAAGTCAAATTCAGCAGTCATGAGGCACATAAATAGACAGCATTTCACCAAAATAGGCAGAATGCCCCCTTAATATGGTAGACATCTCTCACCTGGCAGGAGTTCCCCAAAATACACTCAATCTGACAGCAGTGGTTCCCCAAAAATAGGTAGCCCCAGGTCTATAGGTGTCCCCAGAATACGTGGCCAGCGGTATAGATGTCCGCAGAACTGGTAGCCAGGGGTAGAGATGTCCCCAGAACAGGTAGCCAAGGGTATGTGTGCCCAGTATATGTAGCCAGAGGTATATGTGCCCAGTATATGTAGTCAGGGGTATATGTGCCCAGTATATGTAGTCAGGGGTATATGTGCCCAGTATATGTAGTCAGGGGTATATGTGCCCAGTATATGTAGTCAGGGGTATATGTGCCCAGTATATGTAGCCAGGGGTATATGTCCCCAGTATATGTAGCCAGCGGTATATGTCCCCAGTATATGTAGCCAGAGGTATAGATGACCCCAGTATATGTAGTCAGGGGTATATGTGCCCAGTATATGTAGCCAGGGGTATATGTGCCCAGTATATGTAGTCAAGGGTATATGTGCCCAGTATATGTAGTCAAGGGTATATGTGCCCAGTATATGTAGCCAGAGGTATATGTGCCCAGTATTTGTAGGCAGGGGTATATGTGCCCAGTATATATAGTCAGGGGTATATGTGCCCAGTATATGTAGTCAGGGGGATATGTGCCCAGTATATGTAGGCAGGCGTATATGTTCCAGTATATGTAGGCAGGTGTATATGTCCCAGTATATGTAGGCAGGTGTATATGTCCCAGTATATGTAGGCAGGTGTATATGTCCCAGTATATGTAGGCAGGTGTATATGTCCCAGTATATGTAGGCAGGTGTATATGTCCCAGTATATATAGCCAGGGGTATATGTCCCAGTATATGTAGACAGGGGTATATGTCCCCAGTATATGTAGCCAGGGGTATATGTGCCCAGTATATATAGCCAGGGGTATATGTGCCCAGTATACATAGGCAGGTGTATATGTCCCAGTATACATAGCCAGGGGTATGTGTGCCTAGTGAATATAGCCAGGGGTATGTGTGCCTTGTAAATATAGCCAGGGGTATATGTGCCCAGTATATGTAGGCAGGGTTATATGTCCCAGTATATGTAGGCAGGGGTATATGTGCCCAGTATATGTAGGCAGGGGTATATGTGCCCGGTATATATAGCCAGGGGTATATGTGCCCAGTATATGTAGGCAGGTGTATATGTGCCCAGTATATGTAGCCAGAGGTATATGTCCCCAGTATATGTAGGCAGGGGTATATGTCCCCAGTATATGTAGCCAGAGGTATATGTGCCCAGTATATGTAGTCAAGGGTATATGTGCCCAGTATATGTAAGCAGGGGTATATGTGCCCAGTATATGTAGCCAGGGGTATATGTGCCCAGTATATGTAGGCAGGGGTATATGTCCCAGTATATGTACGCAGGGGTAATGTGCCCAGTATATATAGCGAGGGGTATATGTCCCAGTATATGTAGCCAGGGGTATATGTGACCAGTATATGTAGGCAGGGGTATATGTGCCCAGTATATGTAGGCAGGGGTATATGTCCCCAGAATAAGTAGCCAGGTGTGCCCCAGCAGGAGGGAAGCAGCGCAGAGAAGAGAGAGAGCTATGTGCGGACAGTGGGGAAGGGCGGACGTCTCCCCCTCTTAAGGGGCTCTCTCTCCCTCGCTCTCCCCTCCGGAACGAAGTGTGCAGCGGCTGGGCAGTGGGTGGAACTTACCTCGTCTCGTCGCAGGCGCCGGATGGATTAGCCGCTACTCTGGTCTGGTCCAGACCAGAGTGCGGCACCAGAACTTTCGGCACAGGAGCGAGACGAGGTAAGTTCCGCCCGCTGCCCAGCCGCTGCACACTTCGTTCCGGACTCCGGAGGGGAGAGCGAGGGAGGGAGAGCCCCCTAAGGTGAGGGAACGGGGGGAGACGTACGCCCTTCCCAGCTATCCGCACATAGCTCTCCCTCTTGTCTGCGCTGCTGGCCGCACGGGCACTCGGCCAGGGGAGGGCAGCGGGCGGCCAGGGTCGGGCAGATGCCCGATTTTGCCATATGTGCGGACGCCCATGAGCTCTATCACATGTAGAGATGGCTGCGAATGGTTCCAGGCGAACTTTCGGTGGTTCTCGTTCGCCAGCTAAGGTGAACTTTTGCGGAAGTTCGATTGGCCCCCATAGTGCACCATTAGGGTCAACTTTGACCCTCTACATCACAGTCAGCAGGAACATTGTAGCCAATTATGCTACACTCTCTTCTGGAGCCACCCCCCCCCCCCCCTATAAAAGGCAGGCAGCACTGGCTTTTACACTCACTTGTGTGCCTGCATTAATTAGTGAAGGGACAGCTGCTGGCAGACTCTCATAGGGAAAGATTAGTTAGGCTCTTTCAGGCTTGTTAGCTTGCTCCTGGCTGATTGTTATTGCGAAAATAGCACCCCTCAACAGCTCTTTTGAGAGCTAATGTTCTCCTGATGTGTTGGTTTTTTTTTGTGTTGCCCACGGTCACTGCATTATACAGCCCTATCTGTTGCAGCTGGACCTTGGTAATTGCTATTACTGTGCCAGCCAGGCCCTGCTTAACTATCTATACTGGGACACCTACCTATGCCTACCTGACTACTGGGGCACCTACTTACCTATACGGGGACACCTACCTATGCCTACCTACCTATACTGGGACTCCTAACTATGCCTAGCTAACTACTGGGGCACCTACCTATGCCTACATATACCTATACTGGGACTCCTACCTATGCCTAGCTAACTACTGGGGCACCCACCTATGCCTACCTACCTATACTGGAACACCTACCTATGCCTACCTACCTATACTGGGACTCCTACCTATGCCTAGCTAACTACTGGGGCACCTACCTATGCCTACCTACCTATCCTGGGACTCCTACCTATGCCTAACTAACTACTTGGGCACCTACCTATGCCTACCTACCTATACAGGGACTCCTACCTATGCCTACCTACCTATACTGGGACTCCTACCTATGCCTAGCTAACTATACTGGGACTCCTACCTATGCCTAGCTAACTACTGGGGCACCTACCTATGCCTACCTATCTATACTGGCACTTCTACCTATGCCTATCTACCTATACTGGAACTCCTACCTATGCCTAGCTAACTACTGGGGCACCTACCTATACCTACCTACCTATACTGGAACTCCTACCTATGCCTAGCTAACTACTGGGGTACCTACATATGCCTACCTACCTATACTGGGACTCCTACCTATGCCTAGCTAACTACTGGGGCACCTACCTATGCCTACCTACCTATACTGGGACTCATACCTATGCCTAGCTAACTACTGGGGCACCTACCTATGCCTACCTACCTATACTGGGACTCCTACCTATGCCTACCTACCTACACTGGGACTGCTACCTATGCCTAGCTAACTACTGGGGCACCTACCTATGCCTACCTACCTATACTGGGACTCCTACCTATGCCTAGCTAACTACTGGGGCACCTACCTATGCCTATCTACCTATACTGGGACACCTACTTATGCCTACCTACCTATACTGGGACTCCTACCTATGCCTAGCTAACTACTGGGGCACCTACCTATGCCTATTTACCTATACTGGGACACCTACCTATGCCTACCTACCTATACGGGAACTCCTACCTATGCCTAGCTAACTACTGGGGCTCCTACCTATGCCTACCTGCCTATACTGGGACTCCTACCTATGCCTAACTAACTACTGGGGCACGTACCTATGCCTATCTACCTATATTGGGACACCTACCTATGCCTACCTACCTATACTGGGACTCCTACCTATGCCTAGCTAACTACTGGGGCTCCTACCTATGCCTACCTACCTATACTGGGACTCCTACCTATGCCTAGCTAACTACTGGGGCACCTACCTATGCCTATCTACCTATACTGGGACACCTATCTATGCCTAGCTAACTACTGGGGCACCTACCTATGCCTATCTACCTATACTGGGACACTTACCTATGCCTACCTACCTATACTGGGGCAACTACCTATGCCTACCTACATACAAGAAGATAATAAGGTTGTTGCTTCATTGTGGACAGACCAAATTTGATCAGCTGGACAGTCACTGTTGTTCTATCATTGAGCTACCACAGCCCGGCGACCATATGGGCTTGAACACCGCGATGGCCTGTACTCTCGCCATGGTGTGCACCAGTCCAGCATGGCCGTCACTGCACAAACAGTTGTTTGCGGTGCGTTACACAGTGAGTTTGGTGTGTCAGTGTGAAACAGTACCCTAATTACACTCCCTGATTGATGTATACACATGCAAGATGTTTGAAAGCTCTTTAGTCCTGCAATTTAGCATTCAATGTGATTTCTGCCCTTAAACCGCTGCTTTGCGTCAAATCCAGATTTTGCCCCGGGACTTTTGGCATCCATCCCACTTATCCATGCCCCCCTCCAGGTGTTAGACCCCTTGAAACATCTTTTCCATCACTTTTGTGGCCAGCATAAATGTTTCTAGTTTTCAAAGTTCGCATCCCCATTGAAGTCTATTGCGGTTCGCGAAAGTTCGTGCGAACCGAACCTTTTGCGGAAGTTCGTGAACCCGGTTTGCGAACCTACAATCGGAGATTCGGGCCATCTCTAATTACAGGTGCACTTTATGTTTTCAATAACTACTCCCCTTTATCAGGATTACATGTTAACTGCACTAAATCTAAATTATTACCACTTACTCAAAATGCTCTTATACAAACCCCACTAGATTCAGTCACTAAAATAAAATACCTAGGTATATGGATATCCCATGATTCGCTTGACTTTAATCATGACAACCTCCTTCCCCTACTTCAGTATACCAAGCAAAAACTCGCAGGCTTGAAATGTTTTCCCCTCTCTCTAATAGGAAGGATCAACCTAATCAAGAGGAAACTTCTGCCCAAATACACATATATATTTAGAAACTCCCTGTCACAGGACCCCTAGTGGCTGGACCGCAAAATGCCTTCCAATCAGTTTCAGCACACAGACCATGCAAGCTGTGGTCGCAATCGGTGCACAGAATCTGCTGGAATTTTGGCAGCAGACCGACTAGAAGGGAGCCTGTGAGTTACGGTAATACAATTTACACACTATTTCAGGGTATAACTGCCACCATCTCTGTTACCATGGGACAGAGGAGCCCACTGACTGGCTGATTCTAGACCTGCAAATAAAAACGGTTAAACGCACTCTATTCTGTCTAGCTAGCAACAATAGTAGCGACTGCGCAAATCTTCCCGATTCGCCTGCGTTTCTCACGGCTGTTCCGTGACACTCCCCCATATGGATCCGAAAAATGTTTTTTGTACAAATCACTTCATTAATATGCAGCTTTATACGGAATAATAAAACCCCACGTATTAGAAAGCTACAAAGGCCATGTACCGAGGGAGGCTTAGCCTTTCCTAACCTATACAAATATTTTATAGCTAGCCAATTAGTCACAGCTCATTGGTGGCTGCTGGCTGGTCCAGGATCATTCTAATTCTTCCATGATCCTGGAGGTGGCACACCTTGGCTCATTTGAAGCATTAGCAAAGATTTTATACAGAGGCCTAAAAGCACCCTACCCATTATTACCAATATGAGAGTCGTTATTAGGGCCTGGAATGTGGTGCACTCTTGGTATAAAGCCCCATGTAACCGAATTTCTCCCAACACACCTCTCTGGAATAATCCAATCCTTACCCAATTTTATACTATTCCTGATCCAATTACTTGGATAAAAAAAGTGTCTTCCAACTGTCTCATATTATCTCTAAGGCTGGTTTCACAGTGGGACGTTACAGGCGCACGTTAGCCCACCGCAGCCCACCGCACAGTAATGAAATATCAATGGGGCTGTTCACAATGCCCACGCTGCGTCACAAGACAACGTACTGCATGCAGTACTTTAGACGTTAGACTGCTTGCACATGCTCAGTAATCTTGTGGAGGAGCGGAGAGCAGCCAGGCACATGGCTAATTAATATGCACTGCACGTTGTGACGTGCAGTGTTTACTTCCTGGAGCGGCCGCTCTGTGCGGCGATTGGCCGGCGGGACCACGTGATGCCGCATGCGCACAAGAGTGCGCATCATGGCATCACTGACGCCAGAGTGAGCTGCACAACGCGGCTCACTCTGACGTCCAGATCCAGCACCACCAGGCGTTCCGTTAGGGGGACGTTATGCGACCTTAACGCCCCCTCTAACGCAACGTCCTGGTGTGAAATTAGCCTAATAGTACCTTAATTGACTTTGATACTTTAAAAGAAAACTTCTCCTTAACTAACACACATTTCTTTAGATACATCCAAATAAGACATGCTTTTCACACACAATATAAAGATGGTATAGTCAGATTACAAACCACAGAATTAGAAGACATTCTTAAAAAAGAAGACTTACAGAAAGCACTATCCACTTTGTATCAACACATAATATTACTTACAGAACCTCACTCATCCATTTATAAACATCAAAAGATGTGCAATCTTGCGCTAACGCAGGTGAGAGGTCAAAGTGGACCGCAGACTGATCACACACTGGCAGCTCCTCAAACACTCGGCTGTGAGCGGACTACTGGAAAAGGAAGCAAAAGACAGGAGGAGCGCTCCGTAGTGTGATACCGTTTAATAAAATGAAAACTGCGCAATAAAAGATACACTTACTAGATGTGTATGAACAGTAGGCATTTAAAATTGGCATATAGCCCAGAATAAAAAGGACATCCCCTCTTGGAAGCGAAACCTGAAGCTGCAGTGGCCAGCGGCAGCAAGGATCCAGATGGTAAATGGATGACAGGTGTCCCTTCGGGGTGACTGTGTGCAGGTTACGTCAAGACGCGTTTCGGCGTGTCCACGCCTTCGTCAGTTAACGTCTAAGGCGTGGACACGCCGAAACGCGTCTTGACGTAACCTGCACACAGTCACCCCGAAGGGACACCTGTCATCCATTTACCATCTGGATCCTTGCTGCCGCTGGCCACTGCAGCTTCAGGTTTCGCTTCCAAGAGGGGATGTCCTTTTTATTCTGGGCTATATGCCAATTTTAAATGCCTACTGTTCATACACATCTAGTAAGTGTATCTTTTATTGCGCAGTTTTCATTTTATTAAACGGTATCACACTACGGAGCGCTCCTCCTGTCTTTTGCTTCATTTATAAACATCCATGGACTAACCTAATTCCTACTATAGACGATGAAGATTGGGAGAATGCCCTTATAAAACCTTAAGTACTTAATCGCCACTAAAGACAAACTAATACAATTTAAAATATTACATAAGGCTTACATGACTCCAATTAAATTAGCTAAATTCAACTCGGACAATTCTGGTAATTGCTGTAGATGTGGGGAGGTGTCAGCAAACTTTGACCACATCTTCTGGGTATGCCCTAGAATAGCTAAGAATAGCTACACAATGGATTGAAATACACGTATGACTAAAATAGACGTACACCCGGAACCATTACACTGTCTCCTTGGAGAAGTGACGGCCTTGGCCCCAACTAGAGCCCAAAGATCATCGGTTGGATTATTACTGTACTACTACAGAAAATGCATATTTCTACAATGGAAGCAACAGGACCCCCCGACACTTTCATACTGGAAAAATGTAATCAATACCTCTCTACACTTATACAAAGCCGCATTCATTTATAGGGGCTGCGCTTCCAAATTTCAAAAGGTATGGGGTGTATGGGTTAAAAATCGGGACACGGCTGTTTCAGACTAAATTATATATATTAAAAGGATAATCGCTACAGGATGGGCAGCACGGTGGCGCAGTGGTTAGCTCTCTCGCCTTGCAGCGCTGGGTCCCTGGTTCGAATCCCAGCCAGGTCACTATCTGCAAAGAGTTTATATGTTCTCTCCGTGTCTGCGTGGGTTTCCTCTGGGCACTCCGGTTTCCTCCCACGTTCCAAAAACATACGGATAAGTTAATTGGCTCCCCCTAAAAATTGGCCCTAGACTACAGAACTTACACTACATAATATAGACATATGGCAATGGTAGGGATTAGATTGTGAGCTCCTTTGAGGGACAGTTAGTGACAAGATATATATATATACACTGTACAGCGCTGCGTAATATGTCAGCGCTATATAAATACTAAATAATAAATAATAATACAGGATGTTGATAATGGGTCTCACCTACTACAGAAATTATAGTAATTATCGGGCTATGGCGCCATGAACACAGAACGTACCTGCACAAAATTCTGATGTCAAACAGAATATAACCTCTGTATTTAAGTGAGTTTGTGATTCTACTCAGTTAAAGTATCCGGGGTGATTGAACTAGACTAATATTAAGTGACATGGGAAGTTTCTCAATACATGGATGTAAATCTTCTTCTTAAGGTTGTGAATGTTGTTATCCCCATCTGTTTGGGGGATTTGTTGTCTTAAATGTTTTTATGTACTAAAATTTAATAAAAAGAATCTTTAAAAAAGAAAAAAAAAAGAATAAAATAGAATTGTCTGTAAGTAGGCCTCTATATTAGCATTTTGTGAGTTAGAAAGCCTGTTAGAAAGGTGTATGCATTAGATAGCTAGATGTAGGCCCGGTTCACATTAGCGGTTGTTTGCCAAACGGACCGGATGACCTGACCGGATCCGGACCGGATCCGGATCGGAACCGTACGGTTCTGATCCGGATCCGATCCGGATCCGGTCAGGTTGCATCAGGTGGTAATCAGGATGCGATCTGGATCCGTTTGGCAAAGTTAACGTAAAAAAAAAAAAAAATGTTGGGGTCTGGGAGGTCAGCAGAAGGGGGACCTGTGGAATCAGGCCCTCTGCTGTTTAGCACTCACCTCCACCTCCGACATGCTGCCAACATCCTGCCAACACCTCCAGCTCGTGCTGCTCCACTCCAAAATGCTTGCCCATGTGTCCCCAGCCAATATCGCCGCAAAAATCCGCATAGGAAGTGGGGTAGAACATTCGGATTTCTCAGCCAGTGTGTTGTGCGGCCTCCGGTTCCCATTTGTTTGTATTGGCCGGATGGTGCAGTCCGGCTCCGCCCCGGATACGGCTGCCGGAGGGGCCGGATGAAAAAATAGCGCATGTTGGAACGGAGGCCGGAGTCCGGATCCGGCCCGGATCCGGTCCGGCTCCGGTTCTGCAGAACGGACCCATGTGAACGGACGCATAGGCTTTAATTGCTATGCCGTGCGTCCGTTCCGTCCGTTCTGCAGGCGGTGCGGCTCCGGCACGGCGATTCCGGAGGGCCACCGCAAGTGTGAACCGGGCCGTAGGCTGTATATTTTTGTACTATGTATACTGATATATATCCGTTTGTATTGTATTGCAGTTTCACAATTAAAGTAAATAAGGAAAGACAATAAAGTACAGAGAATCTCAGTCAAGAAGCAGATTCCTCCACTTATTGGACTTATTTACAGTGTTTAGCTGACTGTCTAGCTGCACTACGCAGGACAGTGTTGTGAAAACAGGACAGTGAAAAGACAACAGCACAGCAGGCTTGAACACAAGGGGCTTGATTCACAAAGCGGTGCTAACCTACTTAGCACGTCTAAAGACATTAGACGTGCTAACCAGGGTGCTTAGTAGGTTAGCACCAGATTTCTCAATCAGATTGCGCGCTAACTTTGCGCGCGCAAAACATTACGCGTGCAAAGTCCTATGCGCGCTAAGTCCCATAGGCTTTAATGGGCACTTCGCGCGGAGCGCCCTGCGCTCTGTGCAGTGCGCGCGCAAAGTTTTACGCGCATAAAGTTTTGCGCGCATAAAGTTTTATGCGCGAAAAGCTCGTTTAGACGTGCTAAGGGGGTTTTCACAGGCGTGCTAACAGTTAGCACCGCTTTGTGAATCAAGCCCAAGGAGTCACTACACATCAGACATGAGTCTAAGATCAGGGAAGAAGTATACATTTGAGAATGTGCCCCCTGTGACACAGCAAGGCAGGGAGAAGAGCCCTAGTGTCCAGCACGAAGAGACAAGATCACATGTCTCCAGAGCATCCAGATCCAGTAAGCTGTCTTCAGCAAGTTCTCTAGCAGTGAAAGCACATGCCAAAGCAGTGGCAGCCCGTGTACAGCTAGCCTTTGCAGAGAAAGAAGCCGTCCTATTGCGCGAAAAGGCAGAAAAAAAAGTTGTCACGTTACGTGAAAAGGCAGTATTAGATGCAAAGCTGCATATTCTTCAGCTTCAGAGTGCAGCAGCTGCTGCAGCTTGTATAGAAGAAGATACACCAGAAAGTAAGAAAACTCAGGAAGGCCCTGCAGTTCCAGAGAAACCTATTTCATCTGCAGAACGCACAAGTGACTATGTCAAGAAACGTAATAGTGTGAAAGCAAATGAACAGTCACTAAAAACTGAACCAGAATTCAGAGCAAAGTCAGCACAAGCTGCAAGCGCACCAAGTCATCTAATGACATCAGAAGTACTAGGCTGGTGAAAGAGCCACCTCCAGAATCCCCTAAAAATGAGAAACAGGGAGTCTCACTTCCACGGCCTAAAGATTATATGTCTGAACAGCAAAATGTCCACGATAAGTATCTCATTCGCAAAGAAATGGTTAATTCTAGCTTCAGCAAGTTTGACGACTTCCCTGAGAACTACTGGGCATGGAAATCATCCTTTCTGAGTACTATTAGAGATTTGAACTTATCAGCTTCAGAAATACTAGACTTAATGATAAAATGGTTCGGTAAGGAGTCAGCACAACACGCAAAAAGCATGCGCAGGTTGCATCTATTTCACCCCTCAGCAGGACTTGACATGGCCTGGCAGAGATTAGAAGAAAGATATGGTTCACCTGGTAATTGGTGCCTTTTTGAAAAAAACTCAAAGACTTCCCAAAACTGAGCAATAAAGATAATACAAGGCTACAAGAATTCTTCTAGAAATAGAGTGCGCCAAAGAGGAAGGCTTCTTGCCAGGACTAGCATATTTAGACACTGCTCAAGGTATTAATCCAGTAGCGGAGAAGTTAGCTTATCCTTTGCAAGTAAAGTGGACATCTGTTGGAGCAAAGTACAAAGAAGAGAATAGAGTGGGTATTCCCCCTTTCTTTGTGTCTTCTAGATTTGTACAGCAGCAAGCAAAGATTAGGTGTGACCCCAGCTTTGTCTTTATCAGTTCTGGCAATCAGCTATCCAAACCAGAAACACCTGCCAGACCCCACAGTAAGACTCATGTGTCCACACACAAGACAACTGTATCCCCAACAGCTACAAACTGCAAAAACAGCTTCAAAGTAACCCCTATAGGATACCTTGACAATGAATTTCCGATTCGTCACAAGCCTCATTCACTTAATAGGTTTGCATCTAAACCCATTGCAATTTTTAAGAAGATAATGTCATTTCTCAAGCAACATGGGATCTGTTTCAAGTGTTGTGAAACCAACAAGCATATTGCTAAAGACTGTAAGACAGCACTTGACTGCTCAGAATGCGGCAGTGTGACACACATCACAGCCCTGCAACCTACCTCTATCACAGAGACTGTAGAAGCTGGGAAAGATCAGGGCAGTGGCAAGAAGAGAGCTCACTTTCTCCAATAGTAACCAAGTGCACTGAAGTCTGTGGTCAAGGTAAGAGCTGTATGCAGTTCTTGGCGAGCATAGCAACAGATCATTAGCAAGGTCAGAGTTTTTTGATATATTCAACATTAAAACAACTGCAGCCCCATGCACCCTAAAGACTTGTGCAGGGACAATGGAAACTACTGACAGAACTGCTACAGACTATTATTGTGATGCACACGGTTCCCAAGAAAACCGCGTGTGCGCCATTCAAGTCACAAACGCACTTGCAAGTTTCATTGCAAGCGACCAGAATGACATTTTTTTGGTTTAAATCAACTTTTTTTTCTCTCTTTTCCCTGGCACTTTGGTAGCTTCTAATTACAAAACCCCTCACCTATGTGTGAAAGCGGTTCCCAATCTTCCCTGGGAATCTTATAAGTCCCATCCATCAGATGAACAGTGGCGGCTTCAGCTTCAGATTTTTGGGGGGGCTCAAAGGGGGCACGAGGGCTGGCAGGCCGGGCTTAGGGGGGGGGACTTGCGCCGCGGCGAAAAATTGGGCGTGGCCATGATGTCATGTGGGCGGGGCTAACTGTAATGTAGTTGTACCAGCTAACGTAGTTACATGGAAAAAAAAATGAAGTAAACGCACATAATGACAGGTAGCCTTTCACCACTAAATGCACATAAGAATCAGCTTTTCAGCAGTTAATGCACGTAATGACAGACAGTGTTTCCCTATTAAATGCACATAAGAGACAGCTTTTCACCAGTTAATGCACATAATGACAGACTGCGTTTCTGCAGTAAATGCACATAAGAGCCTGCTTTTCACCAGTTAATGCATGTAATGACAGACAGTTTCCCCATTAAATGCACATAAGAGACAGCTTTTCACCAGTTAATTCACATAATGATAGACTGCGTTTCCGCAGTAAATGCACATAAGGGACAGCTTTTCACCAGTTAATGCACATAATGACAGACTGCGTTTCCACAGTAAATGCACATAAGGGACAACTTTTTACCAGTTCATGCACATAATGACAGACAGCATTTTCCCAGTAAATGCACATAAGAGACAGCTTTTCACCAGTTAATGCACATAATGACAGACAGCCTTTCACCAGTTAATGCCCATAAGAGACAGCTTTTTACCAGTAAATGCACATAAGAGACAGCTTTTCACCAGCTGACGCACGTAATGACAGACAGCCTTTCACCAGTAAATGCACATAAGAGACAGCTTTTCACCAGTAAATGCACGTAATGAAAGACAGCTTTTCACCAGTAAATGCACGTAATGACAGACAGCTTTTCACCAGTAAATGCATGTAATATCAGACAGCGTTTCCCCATTAAATGCACATAAGAGACAGCTTTTCACCAGTAAATGCACATAATGACAGACAGCGTTTCTGCAGTAAATGCACATAAGAGACAGCTTTTCGCCAGTTAATGTACGTAATGACAGACAGCGTTTCCCCAGTAAATGCATGTAATGAGAGACAGCGTTTCACCAGTTAATGCACATAATGACAGACAGCCAGTGTCCCCAGTATATGTAGCCAGGCGTATAGCTGTCCCCAGTATATGTAGTCATTCTAGTGATGGTGGGCTGGGGGCCCCAGGGCACCTCAGGCCTGGCTGGTGGTGGGCTGGGGGCCTGAGACCTGGCTGGTGGTGGTGGGCTGGGGGCCCCAGGGCAGCTCTGGCTTGCCTGGTGGTGGGCTGGAGGCCCCAGGCTCAGGCCTTGCTGGTGGTGGTAGTGGTGGGATGGGGGCCCCAGGGCAGCTCTGGCCTGCCTGGTGGTGTGCTGGAGGCCCCAGGCTCAGGCCTGGCTGGTGGTGGTGTGGGGTGGGTTGGGGAGTAGAGGGGAGACAGAGAGAGAGAGGGAGGGAGGCCCCAGGCTCAGGCCTGGCTGGTGGTGGGCTGGGTCTGGGAGCCCCAGGCTCAGGCCTGGCTGGTGGTGGTGAGGGGTGGGTTGGGTAGTAGAGGGGAGACAGAGAGAGAGGGAGGCCCCCAGCTCAGGCCTGACTGCCTGGTGGTGGTGAGGGGTGGGTTGGGGAGTAGAGGGGAGACAGAGAGAGAGAGGGAGGCCCCCAGCTCAGGCCTGGCTGGTGGTGGTGAGGGGTGGGTTGGGGAGTAGAGGGGAGACAGAGAGGGAGGGAGGCCCCAGGCTCAGGCCTGGCTGGTGGTGGGCTGGTTCTGGGAGCCCCAGGCTCAGGCCTGGGTAGTGAGGGGTGGGTTGGGGAGTAGAGGGGAGACAGAGAGAGAGAGAGGGAGGCCCCAGGCTCAGGCCTGGCTGGTGGTGGTGAGGGGTGGGTTGGGGAGTAGAGGGGAGACAGAGAGAGAGGGGGATGGAGGCTCAGGCCTAGCTGGTGGTGGGCTGGGTCTGGGAGCCTCAGGCTCAGGCCTGGCTGGTGGTGGTGAGGGGTGGGTTGGGGAGTAGAGGGGAGAGAGAGCTAGGGAGGCCCCAGGCTCAGGCCTGGCTGGTGGTGGGCTGGGTCTGGGAGCCCCAGGCTCAGGCCTGGCTGGTGGTGGTGAGGGGTGGGTTGGGGAGTAGAGGGGAGACAGAGAGAGAGAGGGAGGCTCAGGCCTGGCTGGTGGTGGTCTGGGTCTGGGAGCCCCAGGCTCACATGTCACATCAGCATCACATGCCCCCCCCCCCCAAAAAAAAAATTATTCAAGTTGGCTGCTTACCCCACGGTAACCCACCTCGAGTCACTAGTAGTGACACAGTCTGGTCTGGTCTGGTGTGGCTGGCTGCACTGAGTCCCCGGTGCTGCTGCTGCTGCTGCCACCTACAACGGCTGTTGGTTGGACGGAGCGAAAGTGGCAAGCTTCTCTCTGAAGCTGTGCGAGCCAGGCGAAGGGGAGACTGAGCGCGCTGCACACTACGTGAGTGTCACGTGACGGACGTCGTCACGTGACGTGACTCAAATTTAACTGCCCCGAATGTCCCCTTCCCTTGCGGGCTGCTCTGACTGTGCCTGGCTGCACCTGTCAGTATAATTACAGGCAGGGACGTCTGACAGGCCAGCCCTCTTCCTCCTCCTCCTTCCTTCCAAGTTCCGACGTTCTGAACCGCGCAGCCACGGCCCGCCGTGGGGGTGGCTTTAAGGGGGGCTAAGAGGTTGACAGCTGGGGCTTAAGCCTGGGTAAGCCCCAGTGTGGCTGCAGATGAAGCCAGAGAAGTGTTTGACATAAATTTGTAAAAACCAAGCTTCTGGGAGAATGGTGTCTGTATTTTTGACACCTTGGCCAGAGCAGCCAAAAGGCATTGACTCAGAGTTTCCTACATGAAAATAACAGCCAAAGAGCTAACCACAGGAGGTCCTGCTAGCATCCTGCAAAAGCCACTTAGAGCAAAACAGCTGGTCTTTGCACTGACCTTAGGAAAACCTTTCTGTGAACTCACAAATATGAAATCCATCTTTTGTCATGAATGTGACTTTCCAAATAGGCATCGGCCTTTAGAACCTGCTTATTATGAAATTCGGAACAAACCACACGATTGGATGTTTCCGAATTCACGGTAAGCCCTGGCAAAGCAGAGATATGCATTTTGGGGCCACAATTCACTCCAAACCAATCAAGTTTGATATCAATGTTCTCGATAAATTCTGACAAACCTAAAAATGTTATTAGATTTAACATAACCTGTATGGTTTTGAAGATTAGCACACCTATCATGATTCAGGTATATTCCTGTGTCCATGAGAAGGGGCAGGCACATCTCATGTTCCAAAGAGGTGTGTGATCCACGTTCCTAACACCGCCTTGCTGAAGTGGGGGGTATAACTTAACTGGGCCCAGGTTGTCCAGGGTCCTTCACCTTTAATCTGACGTCGAATTAACATCAATCGACCATCCCGCCAGGACACGGGCCAAAACCTCCATCTTGAAGTATTTCTCACAAAGGCCGCATGGCAATGGCCATTCTGGACTTTGATCGCCGCATGGACTACCAATAACGGTATTTGAACTGTATATTAACCACTTCCCGACCGCCGTATTGACAATTGGCGGCCGGGAAGTGGACCCCGCAAGGACCGCCGTATTGACAAATGGCGGCGGTCCTTGTAGGGGCATGGGCGGAGTGATCGTGTCATCCGTGACGCGATCCTCCGCCGCCACTCGACTCCGCTCACCCGCCGCAACATCCCGCCAGCCATATGGAAGCGCCAGCGGGATGTTAACCCGACGATCGCCGCATACAAAGTGTATAATACACTTTGTAATGTTTACAAAGTGTATTATACAGGCTGCCTCCTGCCCTGGTGGTCCCAGTGTCCGAGGGACCACCAGGGCAGGCTGCAGCCACCCTAGTCTGCACCAAGCACACTGATTTCCCCCCCCCCCTGCCCCAGATCGCCCACAGCACCCATCAGACCCCCCCCTGCCCACCCCCCAGACCCCTGTTTGCACCCAATCACCCCCCTAATCACCCATCAATCACTCCCTGTCACTATCTGTCAACGCTATTTTTTTTTATCCCCCCCTGCCCCCTGCTCCCTCCTGATCACCCCCCCACCCCTCAGATTCTCCCCAGACCCCCCCCCCCATGTACTGTATGCATCTATCCCCCCTGATCACCTGTCAATCACCTGTCAATCACCTGTCAGTCACCCATCAATCACCCCCTGTCACTGCCACCCATCAATCACCCCCTGTCACTGCCACCCATCAATCAGCCCCTAACCTGCCCCTTGCGGGCAAACTGATCACCCACCCACACCAATAGATCGCCCGCAGATCCGACATCAGATCACCACCCAAGCGCAGTGTTTACATCTATTCTCTCCTCTAAACACCCACTAATTACCCATCAATCACCCATCAATCACCCCCTATCACCACCTGTCACTGTTACCCATCAGATCAGACCCTAATCTGCCCCTTGCGGGCACCCAATCACCCGCCTACACGCTCAGATTGCCCTCAGACCCCCCCTTATCAATTCGCCAGTGCAATATTTACATCTGTTCTCCCCTGTAATAACCCACTGATTACCTGTCAATCACCTGTCAATCACCTATCAATCACCCATCAATCACCCCCTGTCGCTGCCACCCATCAATCACCCCCTGTCACTGCCACCCATCAATCAGCCCCTAACCTGCCCCTTGCGGGCAATCTGATCACCCACCCACACCAATAGATCGCCCGCAGATCCGACGTCAGATCACCTCCCAAGTGCAGTGTTTACATCTGTTCTCTACTCTAAACACCCACTAATTACCCATCAATCACCCCCTGTCACTGCTACCTATTAGATTAGACCCCTATCTGCCCCTAGGGCACTCAATCACCCGCCCACACCCTCAGAATGCCCTCAGACCCCAGCCCTGATCACCTCGCCAGTGCATTGCTTGCATCTATTCCCCCTCTAATCACACCTTGAGACACCCATCAATCACCTCCTGTCACCCCCTAGCACACCTACCCATCAGATCAGGCCCCAATTTGCCCCGTGTGGGTTCCTGATCACTCGGCCAAACCCTCAGATCCCCCTCAGACCCCCTTCCGATCACCTCCCCAGTGCATTGATTGCATCTATTTTCCCCTCTAACCACCCCCTGAGACACCCATCAATCACCTCCTGTCACCCCCTAGCACTCATATCCATCAGATCAGGCCCAATACAACCTGTCATCTAAAAGGCCACCCTGCTTATGACCGGTTCCACAAAATTCACCCCCTCATAGACCACCTGTCATCAAAATTTGCAGATGTTTATACCCCTGAACAGTCATTTTGAGACATTTGGTTTCCAGACTACTCACGGTTTTGGGCCCGTAAAATGCCAGGGCGGTATAGGAACCCCCACAAGTGACCCCATTTTAGAAAAAAAAGACACCCCAAGGTATTCTGTTAGGTGTATGACGAGTTCATAGAAGATTTTATTTTTTGTCAAAAGTTAGCGGAAATTGATTTTTATTGGGTTTTTTTCACAAAGTGTCATTTTTCACTAACTTGTGACAAAAAATAAAATCTTCTATGAACTCGCCATACACCTAACGGAATACCTTGGGGTGTCTTCTTTCTAAAATGGGGTCACTTGTGGGGTTCCTATACTGCCCTGGCATTTTAGGGGCCCTAAACCGCAAGGAGTAGTCTAGAAAACAAATGCCTCAAAATGACCTGTGAATAGGACGTTGGGCCCCTTAGCGCACCTAGGCTGCAAAAAAGTGTCACACATGTGGTACCGCCGTACTCAGGAAAAGTAGTATAATGTGTTTTGGGGTGTATTTTTACACATACCCATGCTGGGTGGGAGAAATTTCTATGTAAATGGACAATTGTGTGTAAAAAAAATCAAACAATTGTCATTTACAGAGATATTTCTCCCACTTAGCATGGGTATATGTAAAAATACACCCCAAAACACATTATACTACTTCTCCTGAGTACGGCGGTACCATAAGTGTGGCACTTTTTTACACCCTAAGTACGCTAAGGGGCCCAAAGTCCAATGAGTACCTTTAGGATTTCACAGGTCATTTTGCGACATTTGGTTTCAAGACTACTCCTCACGGTTTAGGGCCCCTAAAATGCCAGGACAGTATAGGAACCCCACAAATTACTCCATTTTAGAAAGAAGACACCCCAAGGTATTCTGTTAGTAGTACGGTGAGTTCATAGAAGATTTTATTTTTTGTCACAAGTTAGCGGAAATTGATTTTTATTGTTTTTTTTCACAAAGTGTCATTTTCCGCTAACTTGTGACAAAAAATAAAATCTTCTATGAACTCACCGTACTACTAACGGAATACCTTGGTATTTCACAGGTCATTTTGCGACATTTGGTTTCAAGACTACTCCTCACGGTTTAGGGCCCCTAAAATGCCAGGACAGTATAGGAACCCCACAAATTACTCCATTTTAGAAAGAAGACACCCCAAGGTATTCCGTTAGTAGTACGGTGAGTTCATAGAAGATTTTATTTTTTGTCACAAGTTAGCGGAAATTGATTTTTATTGGTTTTTTTCACAAAGTGTCATTTTCCGCTAACTTGTGACAAAAAATAAAATCTTCTATGAACTCACCGTACTACTAACGGAATACCTTAGGGTGTCTTCTTTCTAATATGGGGTCATTTGTGGGGTTCCTATACTGTCCTGGCATTTTAGGGGCCCTAAACCGTGAGGAGTAGTCTTGAAACGAATTTTCTCAAAATGACCTGTGAAATCCTAAAGGTACTCATTGGACTTTGGGCCCCTTAGCGCAGTTAGGGTGCAAAAAAGTGCCACACATGTGGTATCGCTGTACTCAGGAGAAGTAGTATAATGTGTTTTTGGGGTGTATTTGTACACATACCCATGCTGAGTGGGAGAAAGATCTCTGTAAATGGACAATTGTGTGTAAAAAAAATTAAAAATTGTCATTTACAGAGATATTTCTCCCACCCAGCATCGGTATGTGTAAAAATACACCCCAAAACACATTATACTACTTCTCCTGAGTACGGCAATACCACATGTGTGGCACTTTTTTGCAGCCTAACTGCACTAAGGGGCCCAAAGTCCAATGAGCACCTTTAGGCTTTACAGGGATGCTTACAAATTAGCACCCCCCAAAATGCGAGGACAGTAAACACACCCCACAAATGACCCCATTTTGGAAAGCAGACACTTCAAGGTATTCAGAGAGGGGCATGGTGAGTCCGTGGCAGATTTCATTTTTTTCGCAAGTTAGAAGTCACAAAGTGTTATTTTCCGCTTACTTGTGACAAAAATTAATATCTTCTATGAACTCACTATGCCTCTCAGTGAATGATGGGATGTCTTCTTTCCAAAATGGGGTCATTTGGGGGGTATTTATACTATCCTGGAATTCTAGCCCCTCATGAAACATGTCAGGTGGTCAGAAAAGTCATAGATGCTTGAAAATGGGAAAATTCACTTTTTGCACCATAGTTTGTAAACGTTATAACTTTTACCCAAACCAATAAATATACACTGAATGGGGTTTTTTTTTAAATCAAAAACATGTTTGTCCACATTTTTCGCGCTGCATGTATACACAAATTTTACTTTATTTGAAAAATGTCAGCACAGAAAGTTAAAAAAAATCATTTTTTTTGCCAAAATTCATGTCTTTTTTGATGAATATAATAAAAAGTAAAAATCGCAGGAGCAATCAAATAGCACCAAAAGAAAGCTTTATTAGTGACAAGAAAAGGAGCCAAAATTCATTTAGGTGGTAGGTTGTATGAGCGAGCGAGCAATAAACCGTGAAAGCTGCAGTGGTCTGAATGGAAAAAAAGTGGCCGGTCCTTAAGGGGGGTAAAGCCCACGGTCCTCAAGTGGTTAAGACATTCTGTTTCTTTTCATCTCTATTCTCTTTCTATCAAACCAATCTGTTCTGCCAGACAGGTATATCTATCTGTGGGCTAAATTAGGCTGTGTGTATGTAGTTTTAGAGTAAAAACGAATGATTTTATCGTTCAGTCTCGTTCCTGTTCTGGTCATCTGATTGTTGCTACAACAAATCTGCCCTCTGAAGAGTCAGTCATACTACCGCATTGTTTTATTATTTGCATATAAATTGTTGATTTGCTAGCTAGGTTGTAAATAACCAATTCTTCCTTTTAGTAGTAGCTAGTTGGAGACTGTCTGCTCCATCCATTCAATCAGACAGTGGTGGCAGTGAATTTACCCAATTTCCAGCGCAAAATCGATATTTTTTTAGTTTACCGATTGTACATACAATCAGGATTGTACATGTATGGGCACCTCCAACCAATCTTAACCGTTTACTATGCACACAGTGAATTTGCCTCCAGGAGTCTCTAGTGCATGAGGCCTGTATGGCAACAGTAGCCTAGTAATACGGGATTGGTGAGTGATCGTCCCATTACATATTGTCGGCAGCTGCGCGACCAATCTCTATTGTCAGTCTGCTCACCGTGCTTCCTGCGTATGCTAACGGGAGCAGATCAGACGGGATTGGCATGCTCTGTCGCATAAATCTTCTTCCTCGGACGATCCAGCAACCGGTCTTTGTTGTCAGTCTGCTCACCGTACTTCCTGCGTACGCTAACGGGAGCAGATTAGACTGGATTGCGGGGCTAGATTGTCACAATTATCGAATCCTTTGATGGAAAAAAGTGCCTTCCACTCTCTACACTGATAGAGTGTGATATGATACCTGAGGACCAAACAGAGATTCCTTCTCCAGAGGTCGCTCATCATCATCCTCACCGTCATTCAGTTGCGCACCTCATTCCAGTAATTGATCCAGATGTCAAAAACCTGAGCGGTTCTTGCCTGTTTCATGATTGCTAACTCAGTAAAGGACCAGCCTTTAAAGTGTTGCTATCATATAAATCTGGCATAGTGGGCTCTGAACCCTCTATAACAGTAATTATAGATTGACGCAGTGGCGTACCTAGAGTATTTGACACCCGGTGCTGGGTATTATAAGACACCCCCCCCCCCCCAAAAAAAAAGGAGTAAGTGCGGCAAACTACGCGTGCCACGACAAAATGCCAGGTATAGGTGCTCCCAGTAATAATAAAGTTTGCCCCCAGTATAGGTAGCTATTATAGTTGCCCCCACCCCAGTATAGGTAGTATAGTTGCCCCAGTATAGTTAATTATAGTTGTCCCCAGTATAGGTAATATAGTTGCCCCAGTGTAGCTAGTATAGTTGCCCCCAGTGTAGGTAGTATACTTGCCCCCAGTGTAGCCAGCATAGTTGCCCCCAGTGTAGCCAGCATAGTTGCCCCCAGTGTAGTTACCCCCAGTGTAGACAGCACAGTTACCTCCAGTGTAGCCAGCATAGTTGCCCCCAGCGTAGTTACCCCCAGTCACTGTAGCCAGCATAGTTGCCCCCAGTGTGGCCAGCGTAGTTTCCCCCAGTGTGGCCAGAGTAGCTGCCCCCAGTGTGGCCAGAGTAGCTGCCCCCAGTGTGGCCAGAGTAGCTGCCCCCAGTGTGGCCAGAGTAGCTGCCCCCAGTGTGGCCAGAGTAGTTGCCCCCAGTTTAGCCAGCGTAGTTGCCCCCAGTTTAGCCAGCGTAGTTGCCCCAAGTTTAGCCAGCGTAGTTGCCCCCAGTTTAGCCAGCGTAGTTGCCCCCAGTGTGGCCAGCGTAGTTGCCCCCAGTGTGGCCAGAGTAGATGCCCCCAGTTTAGTCAGCGTAGTTGCCCCCAGTGTGGCCAGAGTAGCTGCCCCCAGTGTGGCCATAGTTGCCCCCAGTTTAGCCAGCGTAGTTGCCCCCAGTTTAGCCAGCGTAGTTGCCCCCAGTGTGGCCAGCGTAGTTGCCCCCAGTGTGGCCAGGGTAGTTGCCCCCAGTGTGGCCAGAGTAGCTGCCCCCAGTGAGCTGCCAACCAGTGTGGCCAGAGTAGCTGCCCCCAGTGTAGCTGCCCCCCAGTGTGGCCAGAGTAGCTGCCCCCAGTGTAGCTGCCCCCCAGTGTGGCCAGAGTAGCTGCCCCCAGTGTAGTTGCTCCAGGAGGAAAAGAAGCACTAGAAGGAGAGGTGTGGAGGCAGCAGCGGGGAGAGGGGCCAGAACCCCCCACTCCCTCACCTGGGACCCCTCCTTCTGCTAGCTTCCCCTCCAGAATAGCGGCGGCAAAGAGGCAAGGCGGACTGAGGATTACTCACCTAATTTCCGCATTCCAATCGCTGGAGCGCAGCGTCCCCATCCTCACAGGTCTCCGCCTTCAATGCCGCCCACTGTGCTTCCGCTAATCAGGAAGCACAGTGGGCGGCATTGAAGGCGGAGACCTGTGACGATGGGGACGCTGCGCTCCAGCGCTTGGAACGCGGAAGTTAGGTGAGTAAACCTCCGCCCGCCCGCCTCGCCTCTTTGCCACCGCTATTCGGGAAGGGAAGCTAGCAGAAGGAGGGGTCCCAGGTGAGGGAGTGGGGGGGGGTTCTGGCCCCCCTCCCCGCCGCTGCCACCACGCCCCTCCTTCTAGCACTTCTTTTCCTCCTTGTTCTGCTGCTGCAGGGGCCAGGGGGCTTGGCGACACCCCCTTGCCTATCAGTCACCCGGTGCGCCACGACCCCCTGCGCCCAATGATAGGAACGCCACTGGATTGACGGTGTACCTTGAAATGAATCAGAGTACTCAGTATTTGATTTTATATAAAAACTTGTATTTGCTTATCATACAGCATATATACAAAATATGAACAGTACAAAGTAGTGTTTCCTTCTGACAATATTCCATCTCATCAAGGCTTTATAGCCAAGCGATCATCAATCTTCTAAGCACATTCAAAAAAGAATATAGCAGTTGTGTTATGTAGAATAAGATCAAAAGTAGTCTCATTTGTATCAGTAGCTGTGTATCTAGTAGCTATGTAAAACTTGTAGTAATCTTCTTAAAGAAATAGCATAAAAAATTACTTCTAAAAAAAACTTCTTGCTAACATCTTAACAGAACATAATGCTGACAAATTAATAGAGTAAATAATCAGAATATTAAGCATATTGCCCCTTCTCTGTCATCTCTTCAGCATCTAGAACCATGTGTGGGAAGGTAGCTTCTGCCTTGTGTGTCTTCTCAAGAGATTGTTGGGCTTCTGCAAACTATGAGCTTTCAGCTCCTACTTTTATAGTGATTGGATGCAATATGGCTGCCTAATCTGGACTTTCCCTAATTCCCAGGTTCTGATTGGCTAAAGCTTCTGTGCGTCAATGCTTTATCATGTTTTGAATACCTAAATCATAATATTATTGTTTATAAATGCTGATTAGGTCAATTCTGACGCAGTTAATTAAAAATGGCCGTCACCACCCATCTTGTCTGCTGGTTGACTTTTTTGACCCAGACATCGAACTTCCAAACAGTAAACAATGTAATTTATGATGCATTTCTGATAATGTGTCCTTCTGCTAATTAGTTTGGAATGTGTCTCTTCTTTCCCAGAAATAAGATTGGTCAAGGTTGACACTGTAACCAGACCTGTGAGAGTCTTCAGCAATTTAAGGCTTATTGAAACATACAGGGCTTCTAATATACTTATTTAAATATAAAACTTATTATATAATTCTTCTTAAAACATTCAATCATATAAGATATAATTGCACATTAAAATGTATTAATATAAAATCATGTTCTATATATTTGCCTTTCTTATGAATATTGTATGTATTTTCCTCAGCGCTGTTGTCAATCAATCCTGTTGCTATAGCCTGTAGCCACCCAGTGCTCACAAGGGTACACAGTGTCCACCACCATGGAACAAACAACATGCCAGGCTTAGTAGGATTATCACAAAGGGTTAAAATTTATTCCACAATGATCAAAGTTAAAACAAAACAACTTACATTGTGGGTCCATGCACACTGGACCCAACTGCATACAAATCGCTTATAAGGTTTTTGCACTGAAATAAATCTAAGTGCACCTTATCGTATGTGTAGATGATATGTTCAGAGATAGCCCGTCTCTCCTTCCCTACCAGGTTTCGGCTCTACGCCATCATCAGGGGATATCATGTTGTTTGTCCCATGGTGGTGGACACTGTGTACCCTTGTGAGTACTGGGTGGCTACAGGCTATAGCAACAGGATTGGGTGACAACAGCGCTGAGGAAAATACATACAATCTCTACAGTTCCACTTTGAATTGGAATTCACCTCTGGCAGCTAATCTTTTCCATTTGTGTGAAGCGCTTGATAAACCTTTTTGCAACTTTCTTATGAATGAATATAATAACTTCAAACGGCAGATGTCAGCATTTCATCATCTTTAACTAATTGGGAAAATACCTTATATTGTTTTATATTTTGTTGAGGCCTGTTCCCAAAACATCATGTGTTATCAGCTATCAGTGTTCAGCTAGCTGAGACAGCCTTATAACAAGAACATGTCAACAATTCTCTAGAAGCAAAACAATCCCACGAAAATGTTTCACTGGCCCAAAGCAGGGCCGGGCCGAGGCATAGGCTGGAGAGGCTCCAGCCTCAGGGCGCAGTGTAGGAGGGGGCGCACAATTCATTCAGCTGTCATTCCTAATTGTGTTTGAAGCAGAAAGAAATAAGAAAAGGGGATACATGGCAGTGACTGCAAGCCAGATAACTGGAGATTAAGGTGTTGGGGGCCCTGGGGAGCCTCTTAGTCTAATAGCAATCAGTGTGTGACGGCTGGGGTGGAGGGATGGAGGGGCGCACTTTGGTGTCTCAGCCTTGGGTGCTGGAGGACCTTGTCCCGGCTCTGGCCCAAAGCATCACTAGCAGAATCCAGCATTTAACTGTATTTCAAAATATTAAATTGTATTATGTGTAATTATAGGTTTTAACAATATTTCTTTCTTTCTTTAGAAGGACTGTATTGATTATTAATATTTAGATTCATAATATTTATATGTAATAACTGAGCAAAATATATATATATGTCTGCTGCAGTAATGTGAGTTTTAAATGTGTTTCTTTCCAGTCTTCACACAGAAGCATCTTTCAAATGTCAAGGCCGCAGACAAGCGTACTAACATAAACAAGAATGTTTTAGCGTCTGTAACTAAAATAATATTATAAGATTCACAGCCTGGAAAATGCTGAGATGTCTCAGACAGGGGCGTAGCTATAAATGACTGGGCCCCATAGCAAAAAAAGTTTATGGCCCCCCCCCACTACCTTCCAACCCCACGGACCTCGGACCTCCCACCCAAACATTCCTCCAGGACCCTCCACCCCAACATTCCCACACCCCTCTAAGTACAGTATAAGAAACCAGGTCTATAGGTGTCCACAGTTTAGGTAGTAGTCAGGGGCGTAACTAGAAATCACTGGCCCCCCTTGTGGCAACAGCAATTTAAACTAAATACTGTACAAACGTTTTAACTCATACATGAACATTATGGAAAATCCAAGTTGAAAATAAACTGTGAAGATAAACAATTTCATCCTTCCTACTCCTGAAAAATATATTCATTTTTTTAGACCCTCCCAGTTTTATTTTCTGTTTTAAAAAGCTAAAAAAGTAGGTTTAATGCTACTGTCTCATATGATGATGATTCAGCTTTTCCCATAGTCTCGCAGTTAGCAATCATGTGACCCCCAACAAGACAAATTCAGCAATCATGAGGCCCCTATCAAGACAAATTCAGCAATCATGAGGCCCCCAACATGACAAATTCAGCAATCATGAGGGCCCCAACAAGACAAATTCAGCAATCACGAGGCCCCCAACAAGACAAATTCAGCAATCACGAGGCCCCCAACAAGACAAATTCAGCAATCACGAGGCCCCCAACAAGACAAATTCACCAATCATGAGGCCCCCAACAAGACAAATTCAGCAATCATGAGGCCCCCAACAAGACAAATTCATCAATCATGAGGCCCCCAACAAGACAAATTCAGCAATCATGAGGCCCCCAACAAATCATAAGGCCCCCAAGACCAATTCAGCAATCATGAGGCCCCCAACAATACAAATTCAGCAGTCATGAGGCAAATAAATAGACAGCATTTCACATAAATAGACAGAATGCCCCCTTAATATGGTAGACACCTCTCACCTGGCTTCTGAATTCTCCTGTACGGGCTGCTGTGCCTGGCAATACTGTTTTTGGCTGGATTGGGGATGATGTGTGGGCTGAAAGGCCTGGCAGTGATGCTGTGTACTGGCTGGCGGTGATGCTGTGGCCGGGTTGGCTGGAGGTGGTGCTGTGGCCGATGTTGTGGCTGGGTTGGCAGTGATGCTGTGGCTGGTTTGGCTGGTGGTGATCCTGGGCTGTGCTTGGCTGGTTGAAGTAAATGCTGGCCTGACTGGTGGTGATGCTGTGGCCTTTTTGACAGATCAGGTAGTGACAGGGACCCCCCAGTATATGCAGTGACAGGAGCACCCAGTTTAGGTGGTGAGTGACAGGGACCCCCAGGTTAGGTAGTGAGTGACAGGCACCCCCCAGGTTAGGTAGTGAGTGACAGGGACCCCAGTTTAGGTAGTGAGTGACAGGGACCCCCAGGTTAGGTAGTGAATAACAGGGACCCCCAGGTTAGGTAGTGACAGGAGCTCCCCAGGTTAGGTAGTGAGTGACAGGCGCCCCCCCAGGTTAGGTTGCGAGTGACAGGGACCCCCAGGTTAGGTAGTGAGTGACAGGGATCCCCAGTTAGGTAGTGAGTGACAGGGACCCCAGTTTAGGTAGTGAGTGACAGGGACCCCAGTTTAGGTAGTGAGTGACAGGGACCCCAGTTTAGGTAGTGACAGGGCCATTTTTGGGGTGCTGGAGGGGTGGCAGCATGAGAGGAGAGCTTGGTGGCATGTCGGTGGGGAGGGGGGACGGGCCCCCCTCACCTCGGGCTCTTCCCTCTGCGCCCCCCTTCAGCACTGAATATTGTATGCAGGCGGCGGGGCAGCGGGCGGGAGATACATACCTTTTGTGCGCTCAAATGGTTCTCCCTCTAGTTTCTGACGCGACTTCCTGTTTATACAGGAAGTCACGTCAGAGGCTAGAGAGAGGAGCATCGGTGGAGCGCACGGAAGGTATGTATCTGCCGCCGCTGCCCCGCCACCTGCATACAATATTCAGTGCTGGAGGGGGGCGCAGAGGGGAGAGCCTAAGGTGAGGGAGGTCCCCCATCCCCACCGACGTGCCACCAAGCTCTCCCCTCATGCTGCCACCCCTCCAGGTCCTTGCGGCTGCGGGCCCCCTGTGACATAGGGCTCGGGCGGGCCCAATAGCAACGCTATGGTTGCTATGGTGATTGCTGTACCCCTGGTCTCAGATCAATATATTAAAGAAGTACTCCAACTTTACAGTTTACAATAAAATTGTAACGATTGGTGTCAGCAAGCACAGATATTCTGATTATTGGTGATCTGCAGTATCACCAATAACACAGATGCTATACCTGATTATATGGTGATCTGCAGAATCACCAATAATGCAAGTATAGCGTGACACGATACAATCGTATGCAAGAGGGTGCTTGGTACAATAGAGTATCTCTATAGGGCAAGAGATACAAACTCCAGCAAGCTGGAACAGCAGACAGCAATAATAATATACAGAGTAAATTCAAGTCTGTGGAAATATCCACCACACCGTAATTCCTCAGAGGTGTGGTTACCTCTTAATGGGAACCCCGTGTGTGAGATCCTCCAAAGGACGGAGTGGAGGAGTCTCGGCCTCTAGCAGCAAGGGTTTGCTAGTGGCGATCGTTTTAAAGAGGCAAGCCTCTGATAGAACCCTACAGTGGGAGACGTTCCACTGAACGGAGAAAGGTCAGACAAAATGAGGTTCGGCAACAGATCAGGCGGCAGCAGTACAGAAACGTGAGACAAGAGAATAGTCGGAAACCAAGCCAATAGTCCATAACGGTACGGGCTGGCGAAGTACAGAATCAGGAAGCAGAAGAGTAGTCAAGACAGGCACAGAATCATACACGATAACTCAAACCGTATAATATGTGTATATATTGGCGATAAACCAATATATAACACAATACCAGAGACAAAGCTGACTAGGTCTGAGTGCTGACACAGGGTATCGCAAACACAGACGAAGTGTGACTGAAAAGCACTTCCTTATATACTGCCTGGGAGAGAAGTCTCCACCCCAGGCAGCAACCAATCAGAGCAGGCTAAAATGTCAGCTGACCTCCAGGTCAGCTGACACGCTTTCTAAGAGTATAAAGGCGTGTCTGGCGTGCGCGCGCACCCCCTTCAGGCAAGATGGCAGAGCCCTGGTGAGCAGCATGCAGGTGAGTTTGGAGCAATGTGCTCGGACGGGTTTGCGCAGCGGATGCGGACGAATTTCCGCATCCCGCATTGGAAGGTCCGCTTGCCGGACTGGATGCGAACATATTTCCGCAATACATCCGGCGTTGCGGATTTTTCGTTACAGAAATTTTGCATGGAACATTAAAACATACACATATGACAGATTTTCCTGCATATATAAAACCGCTAAAATTCTGACACAGATGCCCCTATGCTGTTACTTCTTATAAGAGACATCTTACAAGCACATAAGGTTCGGCAGCAAATTAATAGATCATTCAGTGCCTCTTATGCCCAAAGACTCGATCTGGGGTGGGTTGTTGTTGGAAATGTTTGCTTAGGTTCAGCACACCAGCCAGACAGGGTCTGCACCTTAAAGACATCTGTGTTAGCAAATGGTTGAGCATCTTTCTTCAGTTCATGCCTGAGTAGCTACATTGTAAAAAGAAAACTTTTACGATGTAACACAGCTATGGGACTCTCCTTCTACAAGCAGCAAAGAAGATGCCTTCTTCAACATAGAAACAGACAACCTAGGGGTTTCAGAGATCAGAAGGGGATGATAAACAAGCTCTGTCTATAGAAGATCAGGTTTTCCTCCAGATCATGGATAGAGAGACTTATCAAGATGATCATAACAGTTGGGTAGCCCCTCTACCCTTTAGCAAGCCAAGGAGTAATTTGCCTTGTAACAGAGAACAAGCTATGAAACGCCTACACTCCCTTCGTAGAACCTTACGGATGAAGCCAGAAGTAAAGGAAGATTTTACAGAGTACATCAAAAGAATGTTGGAAAACAAATTAGCAGGACCATTTGAACAAGATAAAGAACACTGGTATCTGCCAATGTTTGGCATTTATCACCCCCACAAACCTGGACAAATAAGAATGGTGTTTGATTCCAGCGCAGAGTGTGAAGGTGTCTCTTTGAATAATGTACTATTAAGTGGCCCTGACCTAAACAATACACTACTAGGTGTTCTCATGCGCTTTAGAAAAGAGCTTGTAGCCTTCACAGAGGATGTACAACAGATGTTTTAATGTTTCCTAGTGAGAGAAGACCATTGTGACTACTTGCGTTTTCTCTGGTACAAAGACCATGATATAGATAAAGAAGTAGTTGAGTACAGAATGAGAGTACATGTGTTTGGCAACAGTCCCTCTCCTGCTGTTGCCATATATTGTATGCGTAAGGCCGCTCTGAAAGGTGCAGAACGTTATGGTCAAGAAGCTAAGGACTTTGTGTGGAGACATTTCTACGTAGATGATGGACTTGCATCTGCTAGAACCCCCGAGACAGCAATCAGCATTCTTAACAAGACGCAACAGATGCTAGCAGAATCTAATCTGCGACTTCATAAGATCGCTTTTAACATTACTCAAGTGATGGAAGCCTTTCCTGCAGAAGACAGAGCCAAAGACCTCAACGATCTTAGTCTAGGTACAGGTGCCCTTCCTCTTCAGAAGAGCCTAGGATTAAGCTGGGACTTAGAAACAGACACTTTTGTTTTTCAAGTTTCTTCAGAAGAAAAACCTTTTACCAGAAGAGGAATTCTATCTACAGTGAACAGCCTCTATGACCCCCTTGGGTTTGTTGCACCTGTAACAATAAAAGGTAAGGCTTTAGTTCGTGAATTATCATCTAGAAAGTGTGAATGGGATGCATCACTTCCACATGAGAGACTACATGAGTGGACTCAATGGAAAGAGTCCTTACAAGCCTTGAAACACCTAAAGATATCCAGATGTTATGCTCCTATGTCATTGAAAGAAGCTTGTAGAAAAGAACTGTACATCTTCTCTGACGCATCCACCTTAGCAATAGGTACTGTAGCTTACCTGAAAACTACTGATGCAGAAAATATGTGCCATGTTGGATTTGTTATGGGAAAGTTTAAGCTGAGCCCCAGACCAGCACACACGATTCCATGTCTAGAGTTATGTGCAGCTGTACTAGCAGTAGAACTATATACAATACAATACAATAACATTTGTAAAGCGCTTTTCTTCCATAGGACTCAAAGCACATAGTTGTGTCTCAGATTAATACAGGGTTGCAGGCTGGGTTGTGTTACAGAGGAGATAGTCAGATGTTCATGAATGCCAGTCTAAAGAGGTAGATTTTCAGTTTAGACTTAAAGTCTTCCAGGGAGGGAGCTGTCCTGATTGGGTGTGGCAGGGAGTTCCAAAGTGTAGGGGCAGCATGACAAAAGGCTCTGTCTCCAAAGGTTTTGAGGTGGACTCTGGGGGTGACCATGGTGTTACGTCCTTTTGATCTAAGATTGTTGGGGGTGTGATGCAGTTGCAACAAGTCCTTCAGGTATCCAGGGCCCAGATTGTGCAAGGATTTGAATGTCAGTAAGCCAATCTTAAACATAATTCTCCATTTTATCAGTAGCCAGTGGAGTGAGCACAGGGTTGGTGTTATGTGGCAATGGCGGGGTTGGCTCGTTAATAGCCTTGCAGCGGCATTCTGTACTAATTGCAGGCCGCGTAAGTCTTTCTTATGCAGGCCTGTGTAGAGGGCGTTGCAGTAGTCTAACCTTGATGTGACGAAGGCATGAACTAGGGTTGGAAGATCCTCTGAAGGAATTAGGTGTTTAATCTTTGCAATATTCCTTAGATGAAAGAAGGAATGTTTCTCAACAGCTGAGATTTGATTCCTGAAGCTTAATTTCCCATCAATCAGTACTCCCAGGCTGCGCACACAGTCTGAGTTTTTCAGGTCTGAGCTCCCTATCCTTAGCGTTGTTGGTTGAGACTGGGGCTGCTTTGCTGTTGAGCCCTGGCCCTCGATAACAAGAACCTCAGTTTTGTCAGCATTAAGTTTTAGCCAATTAATATTCATCCACTCCTGAAGCTCAGCTAACCATGAGTTTATTTGTGGAGTAGGGTCTGTGATGCCAGGTTTGAATGACAAATATAGCTGGGTGTCATCAGCATAGCAATGATATGTCAGGCCATGTTTTTGTATGATTTCTCCAAGTGGCAGCATGTATATGGTGAAAAGTAAAGGGGATAATATTGCGCCCTGAGGTACACCGTATTTTAGGGGTACAGGGTTGGAAAGGAAGGGCCCTAAGGCTACCCTTTGTGTTCTGCCAGCCATGAAGGCGTTGAACCACTGGAGAACAATGCCATCTATGCCACAGTACTCTTGTAGCCTGTTGAGCAAGATTTCATGATCGACTGTGTCAAAAGCCGCTGAGAGGTCGAGCAAAATCAGGATGGAACATTGACCCTTCTCTCTTGCAAATGAGCAGATCATTGCAAATCTGGGTGAGGGCTGTTTCACAGCTGTGATATTTCCTGAAGCCAGATTGAAGAGGGTCAAGGATGTTGTTTCTGGAGAGTCTGGCTTCAAGTTGGAGGTAGACAGCCTTTTCAATAACTTTTCCCAGAAAGGGGAGGTTAGAGACAGGTCTGTAGCTGTTTAGAGCATCTGGGTCTAAGAATGGTTTCTTGAGTAGTGGCCTGACGATTGCTTCTTTCAGAGTAGAGGGAAACCACCCTTCTTTTAAGGAACAATTGACTATTTTGTGGAATGCTGGTGTAAATAGTTCAGGGCATTTCAACATGAACTTAGTGGGGCTAGGGTCCAGATCGCAGGTAGTCTGGCGAAGGTTTGAGAGGATATCCATGATGTCTTTTTCAGTGATTACCTTAAAATCAGACCATGGTGGTAGGCTATTTTTGAACCTGTTATATGGCTCTGCATGGGTTTCTGGGGCTGTGAATTGAATGGCAGATCGTATAGAGGAGACTTTGTCTGAGAAGAAGTGGGCAAATTTCTCGCACAGTTCCTGTGAAGGTCTGATGCTGTATTTTCTGCAAGATCGATTGCAGAGACTGTCAACCGTGCGGAAGAGTTGGGCAGGTCTGTTGGCTGCAATTGCAATTTCGTGAGACAGGAATAAGGACTCCTTTTTGTTAATCGTCGTTTGATATTTTTTCAGGTGAGCAATTAGGGAAAGTTTGTCATCAGGGGACTGATGTTTGCGCCACTTTCGTTCCAGTCTGCATCCCTGTTTCTTTAGTTATAGAGTTGTCAAACCAGCGAGCGTGATGTAATGGTGTGGAACATTTAATCTTTAAGGGAGCTATGGCGTCAAAAGCGGCTGAGACATCGTGGTTATATTTAAGGACCATGGATTCAAGGCCTAAGTTGTGATCTGTCAGTCCACCTAGATTGAGGCTGTTCTGAAGGTGTTGGGATGTCAAACCTTTCAAGGAACGATATTTTATTAGTTCTTTCACTTGGTGTTTGGTAGCCGGTGCTGTAAAGGAGAAGTGGACAGTGTGGTGGTCTGACCAAACTACTGGATCAATTTCCACATTGGATATTAAGAGTTCTGAATGGAAAATGAGGTCCAAAGTGTGTCCTTTTTTGTGGGTAGGGAGGTTGACAGCTTGAGAGAAGCCTAGTTCACTCATGGAGAGAAGTAGCTCTGTTCCTAATTGGGAAGAGTGTGTATCGACCCATGCGTTAAAGTCTCCCAGAATTATCCACCTTGGGTGTTTCAGTGTTATGCAAGATACAAGTTCTGCTATTTCCTTGAGAAAAGCTGAGCCACCATCAGGGGGTCGGTAGACAAGCAGTATCTTTATTTTTTTCTCAGCTGAGAGTTCGGCTGCCAGACATTCAAAAGAGTGGGTGGGAGCTACAGTGAGGGGTTTAATATTCAAACTGGATTTGAAGCACAGAGCTAATCCTCCTCCCTTGCGGTTTTGTCTTTCGCAGTGTAAAACTGAGTAATTGTCTGGTACCGCAGCCGCGAGAGTGGGTCCTAAGTTCTGATATATGAACTATATGAACTAATGAGAGATGAATTAGATGTCTACTTCGATGCAGTGAAATTCTTTACAGCCAGCAAAACTGTCCTGGGATACATCTGCAATACCTCAAGAAGATTCTTCTTGTATGTCTCGCTCTGCATAAACAGAATCAGACAAGTGACACAGCCTGATCAGTGGTTCTTTGTACCCACAGAACAAAATCCTGCAGATTATGCTACAAGACCCACAAAGGCAGTCTGTCTTCAGGAAACGATATGGTTCTCAGGTCCATCTTTCCTCTACCTACAAGATGAACAGTGTTCAGGTGACACAACTAACGTTTATCATACAGCCTGACACCGATCCTGAGATTAAGCCAACAGTTGCTAGCTTCAGCACAAAGACCTCTGAATCTACCATTCCTGCACATTGCTTTGAGAGATTTTCAAACTGGAAGACACTAGTTAAGACTATAGCTAGACTTGTCCGTGTTGCCAAAGGCTTCAAGAAAGAATTAGGTAGCTCACAACTTACAGGTTGGAGAAGTTTTCATGAGCAAGTTAACTTAGAAGAACTTTCACAAGCAAAGGTGGTGATAATCTCTTTTGTTCAGCATGAATACTTCAGAAAAGAATATGACTGTATTAAAGAACAAAGGGGGATTCCAAAACAAAGTCGCCTCCAGAAACTTGGTGCTGTTATAGATATAGATGGACTGTTGAGAGTTGGTGGGTGCCTAACTTTTGCAACATTGACTGATCAAGAGAAGCAACCAATAATTATCCCTCAAGATCATCACATTGCTAAACTTCTCGTAAGACACTATCATCAACAAGTGGCTCATCAAGGGCGTCACATAACAGAATGTGCAATTAGAGCTGCAGGATTCTGGATCCTTGGGGGTAAGCATCTGATATCTGCCATTATATACAAATGTGTTGCCTGTCGTAAGCTGAGAGGGAAATTTGAAAGTCAAAAGATGGCAGATTTACCAGAAGATAGAGTGAATCCTGAACCCCCATTCACTAGTGTGGGTGTTGATGTTTTTGGACCATGGTCAGTGGTAACCTGCCACACAAGAGGAGGCAGTGCGGACAGCAAATGCTGGGCAGTGCTCTATACATGTCTGTCTACAAGAGATGTGCATATAGAACTGATTGAATCTAGGTCAGCCTCCAGCTTCATCAATGCTTTACGAAGATTATTTTCAATTCGTGGTCCGGCAAAGATAATCCACTCTGATAGAGGCACAAACTTTGTTGGTGCTTGTAAAGAACTGAAAATTTGTGCAAGTCATGCAGGAGTTCAAGATTATCTCCAACACAGAGGATGCACATGGATCTTCAATCCTCCACACTCATCTCATATGGTTGGTGTTTGGGAAAGATTAATAGGTGTAGCAAGACGTATTTTGGATGCAATGTTACTCCAAGACAAGTCTGTCAGTTTGACTCATGAGACTTTCAGCACCTTCATGTCAGAATTAATGGCTATTATGAATGCAAGGCCTCTAGCTCCAGTATCTACAGACCCAGATAATCCTCTGGTTCTTACACCAGCTATGCTTCTGACACAAAAGACTAACTCTTTGGCAGCTCCTTCTTGCAACCTTGAAAAAAGCTGAGCTTCATGTAAAGCAATGGAAACAAGTTCAATGTTTGGCAGATACCTTCTGGGAGAGATGGAGAAGAGAATATTTGTGCACTCTGCAAACTGAAGTGGACTCAAGACTGTCCAAATGTTAAAGAGGGTGATGTGGTGCTACTAAAAGACAGTCAAGAGAGCAGGAATTATTGGCCTGTGGGAGTTATCATCAATACACTGCCAAACAGAGACGGTAAGGTCAGAAAAGTGGAAGTAAGAGTTGTCAAACAAGGGACTGCTAAGGTCTATGTTAGACCAGTTTTGGACATTACAGTTCTTGTTTCAGAAGAATAACTAGAAATGTGTTTTTCTGTATAGCAGTATTTAGTGTAAAGGCAGAAAGTATTCTGCCAGGCAGGGAGTGTGCTGCCTTCATTGCATTTCAGCAGAGACAATAGTATTATCATTTATGATAGCTTATCTGCTGCCCTCTAGTGGTTGTTTTTTTGTAAGCAGTCTTTACATAATATATTCTAGCCAGCCCTGCCCAGTCTCCATCTTAGTTTCTCAGTGAGAAGCATCTGTCCTTCCCATCAAGCCTGGCAATCGAATTGTCTGTAAGTAGGCCTCTATATTAGCATTTTGTGAGTTAGAAAGCCTGTTAGAAAGGTGTATGCATTAGATAGCTAGATGTAGGCTGTATATTTTTGTACTATGTATACTGATATATATCCGTTTGTATTGTATTGCAGTTCCACAATTAAAGTAAATAAGGAAAGACAATAAAGTACAGAGAATCTCAGTCAAGAAGCAGATTCCTCCGCTTATTGACTTATTTACAGTGTTTAGCTGACTGTCTAGCTGCACTACACAGAACAGTGTTGTGAGGGCAGTACAGTAACCATGGGGCATCTCTCAGCTCACCCTCATATAACTCACCTTCCAAGGAGACCCACTGCTTAGACTTTTCATTTCTATTCCAATCAACCACCCTAGTGCAATCAGCCGCATAGTAATATCTTAGGGGATCGGGTACTGCTAGCCCTCCTTTATCTTTTGACTGTGTGATAAATGTAAATTTCAGCCTTGCCCTTCTAGCTTGCCATACAAACCTTGTGAACACTCTCCTAACTTCATCCAAATAGCTTCTGGGCAGGGGGATAGGGAGGGCCTGGTAGACATACAACAGCCTCAGCATGATGTTTATTTCGAGGACGTTAATCCTACCAAACCACGAGAGTCTTAGCTTTGCCCATTTATCCAAGTCCCTCTTTAATGTAGCGAGGAGCGGATAATAGTTTAATCTCATAATCTCCTGTATATCTTTAGCCAACTTTATACCCAGGTATCCTAGGGAATCTTTAACCCATCTAAATGGGAAATTTACCTTCATATGTTCTACCTCCTCCTCCTTCATCCATATACTTAGTGCCTCGCACTTATCCCAATTAATCTTAAGGTTAGAGATCCTCCCGAATTCAGCAAATGCCTTCAGTAAATTAGGACTGCTATCTTGGGGTTTGTCAGATAGAACAGCAGATCATCTGCATATGCTGCAATCTTGTGCTCTTCCAGGCCTATCCTTATCCCAGAAATGTCTACGTTCATTCAGACTGTTCTCAAGAAGGGCTCCAGGGTTAGGGTAAATACCTGGGGGGACAGAGGGCAACCCTGACGAGTTCCGTTTGTTATCTCTAGAGGACTAGAAAGCATTCCATTTACTTTAACTTTAGCTGTCAAGTCCTTATACATATATATTCTAACACCACCCTAATATATCCCCACCTGACCCTGTCGAACGCTTTTTCCACGTCCATGGATAGCAATACGACAGGGCCAGGTGTGGATCCTGCCCACTGGATTATATCCACTGACCTGAGCGTGTTATCCCTGGCCTCCCTCCCCTGTATAAATCCCACCTGGTCGAAATGAACCAATTCACCCAATAGGGGAGATAACCTGTTTGCCAGGATTTCTGCCAAAACCTTTAGGTCAATGTTTAGTAGAGATATGGGTCTATACCCTGTACATGATGTGGGGTCCTTCCCTTCTTTCAGTATGACAGATATGTGTGACATCAAGGAGTCCCATCCGAGTTTTCCTTCTAGGTTACCTTTTGCTTTAAAGGGAGCCTGAAGCAAGGAAAATTATTTAAAATAAACACATGACGTAGCTGCAAATGAATATGAAATACTAACCTCACCGTCAGTTCCTCTCAGAAGCTCGCCATTTTCTTCTTACAGCGATCCCTTCCAGTTCTGACAATATTTTGTCAGATCTGAAATATACCAGTTGCTGTCAGTTATTTATCAGCAGCTGCTGTCAGTTACAACTGAACGTGTAAGGTAATCTTCATGTTTCCCTATGGCTCAAGTGGGTGATATTACAGTTTAACAGTGTACTGACCAGGAAGCTGTTAGGGGTAATGTCCATTTTTTAAATGGAGGATGGACAAATCCATTTATCACAGTGGGCAAATGGGACGCAGGAGAGGAGAAATAGATTGAGTAGGAGACTACATAGGTGGTAAGTATGACCTGTGTATGGTTATTTTGACTTTTTATTTTCAGATCAGGTTCTCTTTAAGAATCTCCCCAAACCTTTTCTAGTATTCAAGGGTATAGCCATCTGGGTCTGGTGCCCCCCCCCCCCCCCCTGGCCATCTGGGTCTGGCGCCTCCCTCCCCCCCCCCCTGGCATTTGCCCCACTGCCCTAAATTATTCCTCCACCGTGATCTCTTTTTCCATATTATTTGCATCCATAGGATGCAATTTTCCCATGCCTGAGGCAGTCACATAGTCCTCCATGCCCCCTCACCCCCACGTTGTGCCCTCCTCAATCCCATATAATTTGGAGTAGTACTTGTGGAACATCCCACACAGGGATTCATTGCTGTGATGTTTCTGACCCTTATTGTCACACAAATAGGGGATATAATTTGCCCTCTGTTGCTGCTTCAATTGTCTTGCCAATAGTTTACTCCCATTATTTCCGAACTCGTAAAAGTTCATTTTACATCTTGCTGCAACGTATTTGGCTTTAGTGAATAACAAGTTCTTAAGTTTTTCCCTCTCTCTTGTCAGATCTACTAATACATTATCTAATAAAGTGTTTTTATGTTGGGCCTCGAGTCCTTTTATTTCTGACAAGCACCCCGCCATTTCCTTTTCTCTCTCCTTCTTTATTTTACTCCTTATTAGGATCCCCCTCATTACCACCTTATGGGCTTCCCGCACTACTATTGGGGATATCTCACCTTGATTGTTCTCCTCAAAGTAGTGTTTCAGTTCTTCTCTGAGCAAATTAACTATCTCCTCTCTTCTCAGCAATGATTAGTTCAGCTTCCAGTACCAGGGCCCCCTCTCCTTTTGTATAAATCCCACCTTAAGGGTAATAGGGGAGTGGTCCGATATCACTGAGGATTCTGATAGTAAATTATGTGAGACAAAGAAGTAATCCAATCTGGAGTACGACCTATGTGGAGGCGAGTAATATGTATAATCTTTTGAGGATGGATGTTGAATTTGCCATATATCCACTGAGGGCCCTTTTCCACTAGCGGCATTTGCGATGCTGAATCGCAAACCGCTAGTGATTTTGAAATCGCTACGGTTTGCTTTTTAACATAGGAATCGCGGTAGGTAATTTCCACTACCGCGATTTGTTTTTGACTCAAACGCACCGCGGAGCGATCTTTGCCACGATTTTGCTATGCAGTGCATTGCATAGCAAAATCGTGAACGCAATCGCCGGGAAGTTTCCTGCACTTGCGATTCAGCAATTGCTAGCGTTTAGCGCGAACTCTAGCGATTGCTAGTGGAAAAGGGCCCTAACTGGCGTTTACTAATTTCTCTTTTGACCCTTTGATGAGCTCTCCTAGTGAGGGAGGATCTCCCTGTGGATGAATCCAACCGGGGATCCATTACAAAATTTAAGTCACCCACTACTACTATTGATCCGTCTGCAAACTATTCTAATTTTCCCAAAAACTGATCCATAAACCCCACTTGACCCGAATTGGGGGCATAGACTACTCCCAGTGTCATCCTTCTTGCGTTAAATAGGCCCTTTATTAGTAGATATCTTCCCTGTCCATCTTTAATAACCTCTATCTCCTCCTGCCTTATGTTGTGAGCCCTTACCTTGTAGCGGAGATAATTCCAGTGGAGAAACCAAGTGATAGAAAAGAATAAGAAATAAAGTTTAAAAATGACAGTCCTACCTGTCCTATTGAATGTAGTGGATGTCGTCCACTCCCCTTTTTACAAGGGTGACTGAAAGTCCTTCTATTTAGAGGTTTTTTTTTCTTCCCCCCATCCCTGGGCCCATATTGGGGCTGAAGACAAATCATCATAATAAACACCGCCCGCCCCTCCTCCCCACCGCCCAACGGGCCACCGTGTCCCCTTTTCCCTTCTTTTTGGCTTATTTATATTCTTTCCCTACGTTCCTACCTTTCCATCTTACAATCCCTCTGGGGCTGCACTATTACATATGGTTCCAGGGAGATGGGTCAGACTGTTATATTCGTACAAAGTGTTGTATATTTCACCAGCTCTTTAATCCCTCCCACCCCCTTCCCCTCACACACACTCCCTCCCCCACTCCCACCTGATCACCCTCTCAACTCTTCCCAAAATCAGTGTCTCTCCATCCTACATTAATCCATTCTCATTTCCCCACCTCCAACCGGTGATTCCATTCCTAGTGAATTTAAGCTCATCATTAACACAACATTGTATCACAACATTATATCAATCTTATCACATTGTTCTTTTTTTTTTTCAGTAAGCTTTTTACTTTCACTACCTAGTCCAAAATCTGTCACTTCTACTACTTACTGTAAGTGACAGCAACATAGGAGAAAAGTAATTTATGGCTCATTTTACCCTGGAAAAAATGTAAAATATGTTCAAGGATAAACAAATAAGAAACACATTTTAAAGTGTTTCGCCATAGTGCCCCTTTAATCAGTTATAACTGAAAATTAATTTTCTTTCAAAGTAATGCCCATGTTTTCCTGTGGCACAGTTCCCACTATACGCGGTTTAACTGAAATCTTTTTCACAATGCACTGCCATGGAAAAAATGCACACCAACGCGTACTAATGCGTACCATCGCATTCAGTGTAAAAGGGCCCAAAGGGTGCAATGAATGTTAACAGAAAGCAAACTAAAATTATCACAAAAGAAGAAACATATTTAGTCCTCCACTAGATGGCAACAGTGCCTCACTGTATGATCAGTTTCCCATTGGAGAATATGTATCGGGAAAAAAAATATATACACAATTTTCTATTATTATTATTATTATTATTATTATTATTATTATTGTGTCACAGATAAGCACATCATTTAGTCACGCAAAATATTGTTACAAAACAAGTCAGTTGGTGTAGAAACTGGTATTTGCATGGAATGCCCTTCTTTTAGCATCCTGTATTTTTTTTTATTTGATGCGGACCTAATCTGTGCAATATGGCTCAGGTACAGGGCAGCCTATATAAATTACAATTAGCTTGCAGCAATCAGAGTAAACAAAAAAGCAAGCGTTACTGAAAGCAGCCAGAAAAATTCCTGACAATCCGAACTATTTCATAATCATGGAAAATAATGAGCATGGGCACAGAGCTGACACACTGTATTGCCAAAAGTGCTGGAAAGCCCCTACAAATCATTGAATTCAGGTGTTCCAATTACTTCCATGGAAATGTTTGTGTATAAAATCAAGCACCTGGGCATGCAGTTATCTTCCACAAACATTTGTGAAAGAATGGGAGCACTTTCAGTAGCTCATTAAATTCTAGTGTGGTACCATGGATATGCAGGGTGCTTTACCATGATATGATGCTACCTGCGCAGTAAGACCATTCTTGCAATTTTATTTCTGTTATATATTCCATGGTCATTCAAAAATAATGGATACCGCTAATGTAAGTGCAATGCTGGAATGATAAATTATCACCACTTTGGGAAGTGAGCAACCTATTATGCTGGGAATACACGGTTCGTTTCTGGCGCTCGATTCTCCTCTCGATTGTTTTTGCTGCTTGATTCTGCAGTCAATTATCTTATCTCCCGCTCGTTTTCTGATCTTTTTCCATTCACTTCTATCAGAAATCGAGCAGCGAAAGGATCGAAAGGGAGATCGCACATGTCGGAAATTATCTATCGAACCATCTAATCACCTCAAAAATGAACCGTGTATTCCCAGCATAAATCAACATAATAAAAGCCAAACAAGGTTCTCTGCTCAAAAACTGTGTGAGAAATGTATTGTATCAAAACACACATATGGCAGCTGCATGCAGTAGTCTGCCACAAGTTTCAACACTTCAAAGTCACAAATAAAGTGCATCAATGTATGCAAAAGCTATCCTGCTGCGCAGCATATAGAAAGCTAAGCCGGCAATTCACACACATGCACACACATGGCCACCTACATGCACTCTCATGGGGCAGCATAGCAGAGGCATAGCAGCTTGCATAGCAGGGTGAGAAAGCATAATCATGCTGTGCCATTTCCTCGTTGTGAATCGACCATCCGAGTTATGCAGAATAGTGAGCGATGTAGCAGATAAAGTAAGATAGCTGTCACCAAGTTCCGGTAAGTGATGTTCATGGATACCATCTCTCTATACAAGGATGGCGTTACAACACCTGCAGGTATAACACCTGGTGGTATAATAGCCAAAACGCCGGGCATGAAAGTCCATGTGTAGTGTAATGGTGCACTCAAGATGCGGCTTCGCCCACCTACGTGTTTAACCAGTTCGGCCTATCTGGACGAACTTACTCGTCCAGATAGGCTCTGCTGCTGCCGCTGCATGGTGCGCGCGATCGGGCGCGCTCCCGCCGCTAGCCCCCCGATCAGTGAATGGGAATATAATTCTCATTCACCGATCTAACTTCCCCGCAGAAAGAACGACGCTTTCTATTGAGAGAGCGCAGAACTTCTGCCCCTAGGAAACTTCTCCGTCTTCTTTTAGTTCCTGGATGCGAGATCGTTCGCATCCAGGACTTTGACTGTGGACATCTTGTGGCCAAATAGTAAACTGCACCCACATACATTTTTCATTAAACAATTATATTTTACATTTAAAATTAGCTGTTTCCCTCCCACACCAAAATTTACCCACATACATTTTTTTTTTAAGAAAAAAAATACAATAATAAAAAAAACAACAACAAATAGTTACCCAAGGGTCTGAACTTTTTAAATATGCATGTCAAGAGAGTATGTGATTATATTATTTTAAATTATAAGCTTATAAGTAGTGATGGACGCAAATTGAAAAAATGCACCTTTATTTCTAAATAAAATATCGGCGCCATAAATTGTGATAGGGACATCATTTAAACGGTGTAATAACCCGGGACAGATGGGCAAATAAAATACACGAGTTTTAATTACGGTAGCGTAAATTAATTTCAAACTATAATGGCCAAAAACTGAGAAATAATTAATTTTTTTCATTTCTTTCTTAATCTTCCTGTTAAAATGGATTTAACAAAAAATAATTCTTAGCAAAATGTACTACCCAAAGAAAGCCTAATTAGTGGCGGAAAAAACAAGATATAGATCAATTAATTGTGATAAGTAGCAATAAAGTTATTGGCGAATTAATGGGAGGTGAACGTTGCTCAGATGCATGAGGTTTTCGACACCGCGGTGCTGAACGGGTTAACTATTTCAGTCCGCGGGGATTTTTCACCTTATGCATCAGAGCAATTTTCACCTCCCATTCATTCGCTAATAACTTTATCACTACTTAACACAATTTATTGATCTAGATCTTGTTTTTTCCGCCACTAATTAGGCTTTCTTTGGGTGGTACATTTTGCTAAGAATTATTTTTTTATAAACGCATTTTAACAGGATTAATAAGAACAAAAATGAAGAAATTCATTATTTCTCAGTTTTCGTCCATTATAACTTTAAAATAATCCACGCTACCATAATTAAAACCGATGTATTTTATTTGCCCGTTTGTCTCGGTTATGACACCGGTTCATTTTTTCCCTATCACAATGTATGGCGCCAATATTTTATTTGGAAATAAAGGTGCATTTTTTCTGTTTTGCGTCCATCACTATTTACAAGCTTATAATTTAAAAAATGGTCGTAGTATACCCCCTACACATGCATATTTAAAAAGTTCAGACCCTTAGGTAACTATTTATGGTTTTGTTTTTTGTTTTTTTTAATTGTAATTTTTTTTTCATTAAAATTTTTATTTGGGTAATATTTTGGTGTGGGAAATAAACAGTTAATTTTTAATGTTTTTATATGTGTAAATTTTAATGTAAAATATATGTAGATGTAGTTTTACTATTTGGCCACAAGATGGCCACCTTGAGTTTATTTTTTTCTCCTTGTGCTTCTCGATCACCGAAAGCACAAGGAGGATGGGGAAACTCCTTTTTTTGCAGAAAGACTGAAGCCTCTAGTAAGAGAGCTTAGTTTTTTCTGCTGGGGACACGGATCGGTGATCGGGAACCATGTTCCCGTTCACTGATCCCAGGGCTACCAGGGGACAGCACGGGGGCAGGGGGTGCGCCCGCGATCACGCGCTGGAGCACGGCACCGCAGCAAAGCAGCCACCTGGACGTGAGGATCACGTCCGGGCGGCTAAAACGGTTAAGTAATAAAACATACATTGAGTAATTTTTCAGGCTGGGGCAAAGCAAAGAAGAATACGACTTATGGTGGCCATACATGGTACAATTTTTTCATCCAATCTTACCATTTCTATGTAATATAAGGGAACTGCCTAAATTAACCTTTAAGTATATTCATTTAATTTACCCTTATAATACATAGAAATGGTAAGATTGGATGAAAAAATTGTACCATGTATGGCCACCATTAAAGAGA